>NW_028281631.1:0-92466 GCF_059751285.1 Brachycentrus maculatus | reverse complement strand
TAGGGTTATGAATGTTGTCACTGTATATATATTTTATCTGCCAAATCAGCCATTCAAGCACAATAATGGAGTGGAATAATTATACGCAGGAGGAAATCAAAAATAGATGTTAAAATGATGAAATAAGGAAAGAATGCAAGGCTGAGATAAGTATTATCGATAAAATTAAGAATGGTGTGTTGAGATGGTTTAGACACGTGGAACGTATGAGTGAGGAAAGAACGGTCAAATAAAGTTATGAGGCGAATGTGGTTGGAAAAAGAAGCACAGGAAGACCGAGGAAATCCTGGCACTATCAGGTATGTCAAATACTTGAAAGCGGCCGGGTTGGGAGTCGTAATAATCGTCGGGTATGTATGAGGAGATGCATGAATGTAGAATAGGCGAAGAATGTTTGCAAAGACAGAGTGGTGTGGCGTTTGATTCTCTCTGCCTACCCCTGCGGGAAAGCGGCGTGATGGTTAGTTAGCTAGGAATCAAAAATTTCTATAGAGAAGAACAATATGAAAACTATGTTTTGTATTTTACTTTTATGGTATGGTTAGTAAACGTTAATTTTTTTATAACGTCTTTATATTATGTAGCAAAGTAGATTTGAAACGACTTTAGTTTTGTTCATGTGAATTTTATCATTAAATTTGTAAGAACGTAGATTTTAAAGTTCGGTCGTTTAATTTATGGTATCTTAACTAAAAATATTATACATATATAAAAATACTATTTTTTTTGTCAATTATTATCTTGATTTAGAAAGCGCATTTTTTTGTTACACCGCACAGAATTATGAATTTTTGAGTGGAAACTGAAAAAGAAAAGTGAAATAAACGTAGAATAAAAAACAGGCTGTAATGATTTCGGAGAACCGGTGAGTGATACGTGGACGTCGAAATTCCATTATTATGCTTTTCACGTTACGTAAAATAAAGCTATTACCGAGTGATGAATATTTATGCACATTTTTACGCGAGGCAAAATACCTCGCAGGGTTTATACCACGCATAAAGTTCACGGAAGTATTTCGAGCTAAATAAAAATTTAACACCCCCGGATGGCCTGTTAAAGCTTGCAACCTTTGGTTTGGCCCTTTCTCTATCCGTCTTCCTGATTTTCCATGATTTAATAAAAGCATTTGCTCCGGTAATGTACTTGGGTATAGCACTACACGGTGCGGCGCGGTGCTTGTGTTAATAATGCGATCAATCACAACTTATACAGATTATTCAATGTAACTCTCGGCAGATATAGAATCCATTAATGTATACAACATCCGCAACATTGATACTCAACAGGGCTATTAGCAGAGTACACGTATATAATTGTTGTACAAGTGTGTATCGCAGCGTACAAATCTCTACAGGCAAAAAAAAATTACCCAGGAAATAAGGAGTTGATACATACTCGTATGATAATACTGTCTTTAAGGACTTTAAGGATTAAATAATTATTCAAACCAAATTAAACTTGGTCAGCATCATTAATTATTAAACTTCACCAAACGATATCGGAAAACAATTCAGAATGTATGAAAACGTGAATCACAATTTATTTTAAATGTGGTACTAATGAAATAATTTTTCAAATAAAAATAGATTACAACAAAGTAACCGCCGAATCAATTCATGTAAAAGTTATTAATTTTTATCCCAAATAATAGTGTTGCAAACACATTCTTAGTATTCTGATGTCATTTGAATGCCTCAAAATTATTAGTCAAGATATATCTTCATTGATTTTCAACTTAAAATAATGAAAAATCAAATTCGAATGACCGCGAGGTTGTTGTTGAAATTGGCGTGACCATATTAAATGTCTATTGCGTATTCTTAAGCTTTTGACAAGAGCACGTATATTTCAGACACTTCTCAGCTGACAGTGTTTATTCATGGTATTAATGAATCGTTCCAGGTTACACAAGAATTATTAAATCTCATAAGCTTGAAAAATAGTACAGAAGGTGAAGACGTTTTCCAAGCCATAAAAAATGGTCTGTTAGAAAACGGCTTAAATTTAGAGATACTACAATACATCAAATGGAGTACCGGCTATAATTGAAAAAAAATAAAGGTGCTGTAAAAATTATTGTAAATGAGTTGGAGGGAAAAATAAACAAAAGCAGTGATACATATCGCCCACTCTTTTCAACAACGTCATAAATCAAAAAACTTGATTTTTCATCGTTTCTAAAGTTTAAGAATGTTATATAATGTATTAAAAATAAATCAACCCACCTTTTGAAATGTTTACTGTTCAGCAGAGCTTTTTAGGTATAACCTGAATGTTTTTTCTCCATTTTAAAAATATTTAGTATATTTGGCAAAATAATCAAGCGTTACCTTTTCTTCAAAATGCAAAAATAACATTTTCTGCCCTGTAGCGGGTAAATACTATGTTAAAAATATGCCTCTTTTGCTGAGATACAGAACATTTTCTGGGCATTCCGAAAACATGCATAACTGGAAGTTGACGATTTTTTATATATGACGTTGTTGAAAGGAGTGAGCGATATGTGGTACACTGTTTGATACATCAACTAAATTTATAGCATTATCTATGAGCCATGTCATTTAGGTTATTATAAAAACAGTGAACTATATCCGTTCGCACGCTCTTTAGCATCGTCAATTTAAGGCATAACTCACTGAATTGCATTGTGAGTATAGTGACATTCCTTATTTTACCAATGTTAGTTTATTGAGTAGCGGAAAATGTTTAAGACGATTTTTTGAGTTACAGAAAAAAAAATATGACCGAGATATGACTATTTTAGAATTTAAAAAATTAGAAATGTTTGCAAGACCTTTGTTTTTTGGTAGACATTATGGAAAAATTGAATCACTTAAAAATAGAATTGGAGAGTCAGAATTATTTCATTACCGTAGCCTGCAATTTGATTCAAGTGCTCCAAATGAAATTTCTGTTATTCGAAGGCCAACTTAAAATAATAATGCACAAGATTTTTTAATGTTGAAATGATGGCATAATAATCTTTTGTTAAAACATTCTGACGAGATAAGAAAACTTATAGTGGCCTTAATTGTCGTTTAAAAGAACTGGTAAATTATGAGAAAACATTGGAGACGTTTAGTTCTCCATTTAGTGTCGACGTTTCTACTGTTTCAGAAACCCTACAAATGGAATTCATTGACCTACACACTCCACGATTTCTAAAATAGAATTTTACAGCAAATAGGTACATAACAGCGAAATATCTGAAAGAAAAAAAATAATATTGCCTTTGGATCTACGAGTACATTTGTATCGAATGTGATCTAATTTTTTACTTTTACTTATTACTCATTTTTCTAAAATAAAATATAAACAGGGTGTCAATAAGAGACGTAATTCTAGAAAACCAGTGTGCAATTTCGAGCATTGAAAAAGAGTTATAAAATTTAAGTAAGCGAAAACAATCTCAAATCTCGCACTGAAAGGAGTAGTCATTGATAATTGGTTTTATTTGTAACAAAGTTTGATATATAGTTTAATTTATGTGTTTTAATTCATAATTTTCAATTGTTGTTAAAACAATGTTATGTTATCAAATACATTTTTTGTTGTTGGTTCAATGCGTGTTTTCTTTTCAGATCTGGTTGTCATTTTGTTTTTTTTTTATATATTTTTTTTGTATGTGTGCCCTTTGGGAGATTTTATTCCGTCTGGGGTGCAGTGTGGGTTGGTCAGGCCTTATTTTAAGAATAACTAGTAAGTATATATTAGCGTGCAAAAAATATTCGTTTTATTTTGTTATGTAAATTGAATGAATTAATTTCTTTTTTAATCTTAAGAAATATGCCTACGATATTATAAGTGTGGTGAAAATTTCATTAAAAAACTGTATTTGTCTTCTAAGAAGTTATTCAAATTGATATTCCAACAAAAAATTATAATAATTTCAGGCGTCTCCTAGTGAAAAAAATTACGTAGAACATGTCGGGAAATATCTTACATACATTTCATGGCGGTCTCTGGTAATTAAAAAACTTACTCAACTCTACAATCAATGGCGCCGAGAACTCACAGGTGAAAGAAGGTGTCAATTCAAGGATAAATACAACTTCCGAAACATAAGAAGTCTGGTTTTCAATCATGGGTAGAAAAAAGGTTCTCACATGTGTAAACAAAAATCACAAATGAGATTTGTGATTTTTGTGACATAAATGAAAAGATTCAAGTGAAAGCAATATTTTTTTTAAATATGTATTTTGAAGAAAAGGAAAAAAAATCCGAGTCCTTATTAATGAATATTAGAACAAAAAATACACGGCGGAGGCACACAAATCCTACCAAACTATGAAAACATTATGAATTATTCTTTCTCATAACGAAATTCTTTTATCCGAACGGAAACCTTACTTTTTATCCCATTTTAGGGTTTGACATTAAAAATGGATTAACGAAAAAATAATCTCTTCCTTAGGCTTTGCTGTATAGATTTATGTGTATATATTTACTGTTTGTTGTTTATTTTTCTTACAATTGTTATTTTTACACGATAATCTTTTTCGACCTAAGGATGATCGTTTGGGTATGTATCTTATAAACCTTTTATTGTAGGGGTTGAGTGGTTAGGTTTTTGCTTTTATTGAATTTGAGAAAACAATTATTTTAATGGCACGATTGTTTTTATAAAATAATCTTTTTATATATAAATATTAATGACAAACGAGTATACGTTTATACATATACACACATATAACCCTTATCCTTACCTGATGGTGCATAGGGCAATGCATTATATAATCGCAGTGTTATCTTGATTGTTAACACATAAAGGAAAGGTCAGCCTTCCGTTTCAGGTAGTATATGTAGTAGAACTTATTTTTGGTAGAAATATGAATGTCACAAAATGATCATTTGAACTAGCCAACGACATTTTTGTGGCTATAAATATTTTCCTTCAAGTAATTTCGTAAGACTTGTAAAAATAGTTGTTTTTAATTTATTAATTTATCATTAATAATGGAATTTTATATTTCTAAGGATTAGTATTTTTATTAAAATAAAAGTTAGTAATCTATAATAAGTGACTAACTAGTTTGTTATTTTTGTTGAAAGTGGAACTTTATTAGTGATTGTGGAATCAAGAATTAGTATAGTTATCAAAACAGATGTTGGTCACATCTATAATAACTAACTAACTAGTTAGTTACTTTCGTTGAAAATGGAACATTTTATGTTCAAGTATCATTATCGTATAAAAAACATAATTTGGCAATATTTGATACACCATTGATGCTTGAAGTATTTTTAAAAATATATAAAACCGATAGTGTCCGCTGGTTTAAAGAATACGCTTCGGTTCGTTGATTATACAAAAAGACAAAAATATTAGTTGAAAAAAGCTACAAGGACTGGCGTTTATATACGCACCACCCAACCCTCCGAACAAATGAAATCCTTGATGCGAACGAAAATCTTTATTTATTACTTCCAATTGAAATAAGGCAACTATATTTCAACATTTAGGAATTTCGTGTAGGAAGGCCATCGACCAACTAAGGGATGATATAATTATTACTTTCGTATTATGAAATGTTAATGGTTTTTCCGCTAGGGTTGTTGGTTTTCCGAGAAATTAACTTACAAATCTCCTATTCATTATTTTCAATCCAAAAAAGGTTTTTTATAAATTTTATTCAAAATTGATGATTATGTAATAAATGAATTGAAATCCAATTTCGATAAATTGAAATAATTATTTAAGATAGGTTCAAACATGACTTACTTAAAAACATAGGCGTGCAACGCCCAGCACATGGTGAAAGTGAAACTTCCTAAAAAATACAAAATAAGATAGATTTAATGTAAATGACAGAGAGAAAGTGCATCTCAAAACGAAAACTTATGTAACGATAAATATTTATTCTTTTTCACTTATAAAATTACCAAATGTATTGTCAGTAACTATACTTTTATTTCCCATGCTCCTAAACCCTAAAACCATTTCCACTTCTTTCAACCCATAATATTTTGAGTATTCTCCGATAGTATAGTATACTTCAATGTCCATCGTAGTTAAATTCTTCAATGCTCTCAAATGCTTCAATGTTCTTCGTAATCCATGGCTGAGAATCTTTTAAGTTGGTTTTGACGGCATTGAAATGCACAAAAAAGTAGCATCTTACACTTCTTATACGCAAATTCAGGTTGAAGTTTGTTGTTAGGAGATGACGTATTGTGCAGTAGATATTTTTGCCATTTTATTTTGACCGTGAACACTTGGAAATTTTCTGGTTGTCACAAGTTGTAACTTTTTGAAAATTTCCTTTGTATATTCATGTACCCTTTCTTATATACCTGTTCTGTATGTAAAATAAGCAATTTCTGAGGGGCCAAACTTATTTTGTTTTTTTTTTATTCAATAACACACAAATACTTGACCCGTTTATTTTTATCCCCCATACAGGCTGTATCAATTCTTTAAATTAATATTTGTAAATGTTCTATCTACGTTTTTTTACAATGACAAAGTCTTTGGCATAAAGAATGTCATAAATAATAAATTAATAATTATTTCAGTCCTAATGTTCATTTACCGCGCAGTCAATTAACACCCTATTTTTCGTAAATACTTCATAATATCCAAAATCCTTCAGCCCTTCAAAGTAAATCGATTGAAACCTAAAATAATCTTTAAGTGAGGTAAACTCAACAATTTTTAAAATTTTATAACTGAAAATTATTTCACATTTATCATTTTTGTAAGAAGATAATGGAAACGCAAAAAAATGTCATAAATGACTATGACATCAGACGTTCATTTAAATGCCTCTTTAATATGTTTTCTGAGTATATATATATATATATATATATATATATATATATATATATATATATATATATATATATATATATATATATATATATATATATATATATATATATATATATATATATACATATATAGATATATATATATATTTATATATATATATATATATATATATATATATATATATATATATATATATATATATATATATATATATATATATATATATATATATATATATATATATATATATAGATATATATATATATATAGATATATATATATATATATATATATATATATATATATAGATATATATATATATATATATATATATATATATATATATATATATATATATATATATATATATATATATATATATATATATATATATATATATATATATATATATATATATATATATATATATATATATATATATATATATATAAATATTCATTTTCATACCATTATATATCAAATCAATAAGGCAAGCGTAAATATTCTTCATGTATACTCGTATATATCCATCGTAAATTAGTAAGTTAATTGTAATATTTCGATATTAATTTTAGGCAAAGCGTGAAATAGTTAAATTATATTTATCAATATTTGTATTAAATACCTAAGGGGTATTATTTGTCTGGTGATTTACTCCAGTATTAAACTGACATAGTTTAATAAAAGGAATCGCAACTTTCGTAAGCGGAATACTAAGTGACTCGGGACCCCAAGTTTCTAGTTGGTGCCCGAAATTAGATCAATATTCTGGTAATGTACCAAGTTATACTTAAGTACTCATAGCAGACATTTCTTAGCGAGGTCTTGTCATATTAAAGTCAAGTTAATTGTTAAAAAAATATCCAATAAACGTGTTATTTTAAATACTTAGATATATAGATTCTCACCCATCGGTGCATAGAAAACTGGTGATGTGTCAATTTGATTTTTTCCAATTTCATTAATTGATTCGGCAGTCATTTTGTGGTAAAATCCATCCTTATTCTTCCTCTTCTTCTTCTTGGTGTAGGCCTTGTGGCCTGTTTTAAGAGGGATTAGCCTCCTGCGATGTCGATTCCCAGCTATCGATCCATCTCTTTGGTGGTCTGTCCGGGAGTAGTCTACCATGGGGTCAGCCGTACAGTGCGATATGGGGGAGTCAGGATGATTCCACTCTCTTCACATACGCATACCATTGCATCCTTCGTTGGCTTCCCCATCTAACGACATTTTCGATCTATTCGCATATTTCCCTGATCCTGGCGTTTCTTATTCTATTTCAAAGAATCTTGCCTGATATGGTTCGTAGAGTCGTCATTTCTGACACTCTGAGCGCGTTTTTTGTGCCAACGATGTCCGGTCTACTTTCGATACCATACGTCATTAATGCTTCTTGATTTTGCTGTAAATCTATCCAATTTAATAATACCACTATTTACTAAGTAAAACTTTAATTAAAAAAGGATCGATTTTTTCTAGCTGTTTGTTAAAATACTTCAAATTATAAATTTCACAAATTGCGTTAAAAAGTCGATTAAATAAAAGCGCTGATTAAGTTACACATAATTGCTGAAAAATAATTGTATATCGAAAGCTCATTAATGATAGAATGGTAAATATTTCTCAATGCATAAATTTATTAAGTCATTAAACAATGATAACCGATGCCATAAATGTATTCCCTTTTGTTAAAAAGGCAATAATAAACCATTTTAGTGACTGTCTTAATTTTTTTGACTTCATAATTATTTTCACTACTGTCTCTTCTACATCAGTACAATTATAGATTCATTGAATACTTTATTAATGACATGAATTTCTTTTTTTGCCGAAGAAGCCGGTTATAATATTGTATCTCCTGTGAGTAATGTATATAATCTAATAATTAAAAAAAAAACAAATAATATGAAAAAAAAAAAAAAATGAAAAAAAAAAAATATAAATTGTATTAACATGTTAGTATTTGGCTCAAATAGGCCATGCCTAAAGAGCCGTTATGCATATAGTAAATGTATATATGAAATAAATGAAATATATAAAAAAAAAAAAAAAATCACTCAGATGGGATTTAAAATGCCAGTAATCATTATTTAAAAAGAATGGAATAGGTATCAAAATCTAAATGAAGAAAAAAAATAGCATAAATGGTAGTCCACTTTTACATTGTTCAGTCATGGTACAGTAAGAACCAAGTGTCTGGCATGAGCCAATATTGGCATCTACTCCCCCGATTCTTAAAGGCAAAGACCACAGAAATTGCTACGGAGATGGATTAAGACGCGAGTATCCTCTCTTCCGACTGGATTAGAAGTGGCAAGGATATTATAAAACCCGATAAATTATTGGAAACATTTTAGGATTTCACTCGCTCGCTTTCAATTCCATTCGGTTTGTAGTGAAAAATAGCTTTGTGTCTGTGATATCCGTAAATCATGCCATATAGGGTTGCGTTACAAGAACTGCAATTATAAGTGAATCATTAAAAATACTCATTTATTAGGCATTGTCGGTTTATTTATTTTCAATTTCATTAGGGACACAGAAATAAAAAGGTACTAAATCAGTGTTTCCCAACCTTATTTGTACCATGCCCCACTTTAACGAATCTAAAATCTCAACGCTCCCCCCCTTATCAATGTTTTATTTACCAATCAAATTGTGAAAAAATGTGAATCATTTCAATTGAATAATGCAAACATGCAATATTAACTATTTTTATATAATTTAAATAAAAAAAATAAATGCATATTTTGTATATTACAAGAAATGTAAACTTTGTGGTATGATATTATAATATACACTCTCCTTATCATTCATCGTTCACTTTGTGTAAACGAAACTATATTATTCCGTGGTGCTCGTAATATCTCGATTGTGTGTGTGTGTGTGTGTGTGTGTGTGTGTGTGTTTGTGTGTGTATGTGTGTGTGTGTGTGTGTGTGTGTGTGTGTGTGAATGTGTGTGTGTGTGTGTGTGTGTGTGTGTGTGTGTGTGTGTGTGTGTGTTTGTGTGTGTATGTGTGTGTGTGTGTGTGTGTGTGTGTGTGTGTGTGTGTGTGTGAATGTGTGTGTGTGTGTGTGTGTGTGTGTGTGTGTGTGTGTGTGTGTATGTTTGTGTGTGCGTGAATGTGTGTGTGTGTGTGTGTATGTTTGTGTGTGTATGTGTGTGTGTGTGTGTGTGAGAGAGAGAATGTGTGTGTGTGTGTGTGTGTGTGTGTGTGTGTGCTTCTTGTACTCAAAACCATTTTTAAACGCCTTCAGAATTGATTTCATAATTTTCAACAATTGACTCGATTTGAATTAGGTGTACTTTTCACGGTCATAGGTGATTACTTAGACTCTCACCAACGTTTTGATCTAATTTATAAGAGCCTTCAACAAGACGCTGAAGTTATATTTAAAAAAAATAATAAAACAATTAAAAAGGATGTGAAAAAGAAAAAAATGTGTAAAAATTAAATAAATCAAACGTCACGTATTATTTTAATATCACACCGCCAGCGCCCTTTATAGAAGTGGCCAAAAAATGAGGTAAGAAAAAATAATTATACACGAATGTAAAAAAAATGACATATTTCAATAATACAAAAATATTTGTAGTATAAAAATTCCTTTCATACATTTACATAAATATAATTTAGGATAATTGATCAGTTTATGGTACGAGTATATTGTCAACATAATTTTTTTCGCAAAAAAAATATAAATTCCAGTAGTAAATCGGTCAGTCGTGTTTTGAACAAAAACATAATAAGACTTTTTTTGTTATTCGACATCATTGTCTTCCAAACCGATTAATACAATAACTACTGAGAACCCATAACTGTGAATATATTTGAAGTATTTTGTTACGTGCGTATGTACAATAGGTACCTATCATTTTAATTTTTTTTATTTTATTATTCCGTATGTCATATTATTTCAGTCCTAATGTTCATTTACCGCGCAGTCAATTAACACCCTATTTTCTGCAAATACTTCATAATATCCAAAATCCTTCAGCCCTTCAAAGTAAATCCATCGAAATCTAAAATAATCTTTAAGTGAGGTTTACTAAAAAAATTTTGAATTTTCATAACTGAAAATTATTTCACATTTATCATTTTTGTAAGAAGATGATAGAAACGCAAAAAAAGCACACACGATAAATTTTTAAAAAGTTTTTTTTTTGCGTTAGTTAAATATCACTATTGGGTATTTTATTTACCAATAAAAGAGTTATGAGTAAGGCATAGTTGATAAATTAACAAAAATGATGATTTCAACTCAAATTAATTAACTTTAAAAAAAATTACTTGTTTGTCACTAGGAATTTGACTTCTTCTTATAGCTCTGTACCCGAAAATGTACAAGGTATTGTTTTGTATTTATGCAGTGTTATCTTGATCGTTATTTACATGAAAAACAAGTTATTTACATCTAATCCTGCCGTTCGTGAACCATATAATTATTACAGTAATATTTATTTTTAACCCCTTCAGTGAATCAAACCGGGCCCATAACGTGGTAGCTAAACGCGCTAACCATTACACTACGGTGGCGGACAAAACGAAATATACGCAACCATCAAAACATAAAGGGGAAAATTATATAATGTGGTATATTTCTTACGTAGCATCCACGTTCATTTACTTAGTATTATATATTTGTTTTAACAAAAACCATTAATATGCTCGCAGGATTTACGTGAATTTCTAAATGAAGGGTTCAAAGAGAAAGAAAATCCCTTTCGGTACATTATATTAAATAATACACAGCTGTACGGAAAAAGCTTCAACGTTAAGGTCAAACATAAATACACAGTTCCTGGCACAGTTACTTAGTTCTAGAACTACTCATTTACATTATGCAGCTTATTAAAATTTCAATTCATGCATGAATAAGTGAAATATCTTGTTTTTTAAATGGATATATTATATTTACTTGTTAACATAAAATTTTAAACAAACACCGTTTTGTCGCACGTTCTTCTGAGAGATAGCATGTCGGCTGCTTTCAGAATATAATTTTCAGGTTTGAAAATTATGCGGAATGCATCGAAACACGTGTCATTCAGAATATTTTAAGGAAAAATGGTATTTACTAAGTGAAACTTAAATAAAACATAAAAACGTCAGCCTCTGGGCACGAAAATTTTTCTATGAAGTTAACCTTCCCCTCTGGGTGATATGTATTTACTACAACTGGTTTTTAAAAATGAGAATATCAATATAATTTTTTTATAGACATTGGCTCAGAATTTTTGTATTCCTCCGTAATACTATTACGTGCTACTTTAAATAAAAGTATTCTTATATAAAGTTTTTCGTTTGCAGCAACGAATGTATATAAATTGTTAAAAAATCGGGGATAGAATCAACAATACACAAACGTTTCTCAGAGTATGCATGCTTGTCGCACTTTACGTACACGCGCACGCGGCTTCATACTGTTTTCGACGATCTCATTTTAGTATTTTAGCTGCGCACAATTCGTCATTTAGAGTGGTCGTGTAGCTACGCTAGCTTTGGCGGATTGTGATTTATTTCTCGTCTTTTTTTAGATACTACAAGAGCTGACATTAAAAAATTGGTACATTTGAACATCAAATACGGTCAATAAAAGCAACATTTTGGAATATATACATTTTTCCCATTTATAAATCACATTTTTCTATGGTGTACAAAATACATATCACCGGTGCACGCAGAACTTTTTAGCACCGTAAGGGAAGGGTTAAAAGCCTTATATGGACTCTAACCTCTTTACTACAAAGAATTTTGAAGCATTTAAAATGAGGTACCTACTTTAAAAGAATTCCTGAAATATTATGGGTTGGGAGAGCTCTAAACGTAGGTATTTCACCCATCATTGACAATCACGTACTCAAATTTTAAAATATTATATTTATATATATGATCAATCCGTTCATGACTTTTCGTGATTGAGTTTACAATTTTCATATATGATTGGAAAGAAATTCTTTATTTAGCCGAAACCCTTTTATTAGTATGCAAGATCCAAACCCGGATTATTTAACTTACGTAGAAACGCCTGAAAACCTGATTTACGATTTTTAATGGAGCTTATACTTTGACCATAATAAATCCTTAGTGGATAAACCCTGATTGGTGAACAAGTTTTATTTGAACACACTGAAAATGTGCAATTTGAAGTATTTAAAAAAAATGTTTTAGAAAAATGCTCATAATGGATTAAGAGAGTTCGAAACTGAGGTATTTTAACATGTATATAAAATGAAAAAGGAGTTGTAAACACTTTAAAGAAAAGAATCCTTTAAAAAATAAAAGTTGACGTTTTTAAAATGAGGTGCTTTGAAAGAATGTTCAAAATATAATATTATAGGTTGAGAGAGTTCGAAACGAAAATGTTTTAAGATGCATCGAAAAAGAGAAAAAAGAACTTTGGCCATTTTACAAGGGGGAGAGAAACACGAAGCAATACGTATTATGTTACAAGGCAAAATGGAAAATAAACGCAACATAGGAGGAAGACGTATGGTATATCATGGTTTAAAAATATGAGAAAGTTGTTCCATAGCACTAACTTGCTCTTTAGAATGGGTGCACACAAAGTAATATTCAAATAATCATTTGCGATCTTCAGCGCAGTAAGACACAATTAAAAAATAAAATAAAATTACATGGAAATCCCTATTTTACGTTTTTCAAGGAACTGGAAAAAAATTTAATGAAAGGAAAATGTAAATCGGAGTATTGAAATAAAAAACATTTTAATTTAATTTATTTTTTGTGAAATTCATGTCAATGAGATTTTTTGCATGCAAAAATCTAAATGGAGGGAACGCATAAAAAATATATATTTGATTTGAAGAAATTGCAATAACGTATCGAATAAAACAAAAAAAAATGTTAAAACTGTACGTACGTAAAATGATGTTCCCGAATAATGTTGACAAAAAAGAGGGGCTAAATATCGGATTTATTAAGTTGGGGGAAAGAAACGTA
Organism: Brachycentrus maculatus; assembly: GCF_059751285.1. Lineage (NCBI taxonomy): Eukaryota > Metazoa > Arthropoda > Insecta > Trichoptera > Brachycentridae > Brachycentrus > Brachycentrus maculatus. Next base: position 78,725 of record NW_028281631.1, on the reverse strand, counting down.
AATGCGAGTAATTTTTTTTTAGATGGGAATTGCATTTATTATTTACCTTGCTTATTATGTACAAAGATAGATCATTTAGTGGATTTTTGTTTCTTCTAGCTAATAAAATATGTTTTATTTGATTATATAAATCTGTGCTGGTAACAGGAGGGATAATCTAGTATGGGCCAAACAGGAACTTCTCAGGATTTGCTCATTGCTGGGAGGTAACCACGTTAAACTCCTCAGGAGAAGGCGGACTGTTGCGGGTAATAAATGTTCTAAAATCCTGGTTTCACTGTGTATGAAAAAAAGCTAAGAATAATATATTTTTAATGCATCAATCAAATATTATTCAAACTGATGGTTTTTGAAATAGTTTTTTGATGAAGTTAGTTTCACTCATTTTGTTGCAAGGAGATTCCCTCTTTATGTAATTTAAACCACGTTAAGTCGTCTTGAAATGTTTAAAATGTCAACAATCTTTGGTTTCTCAGGAAATTGTGGGTGGAATAGAATCTGTGCATATAGAGAATGAGACGATCACACAATCCAAATCTCCGACACACAGGGCCGGATTATTTAACAGGAATATTTATTTTAAATATTTATATACGTATACATATAGAATTATGCATTTCATATTTCACCCCTTTGAAATAAAATAACAAAAAAACTCGAACGTGATCTATTGAAAAAAAAATCCCTCATTTTAAAAATCGTTTTCATGGTGATGTTATTATTTTGTATTTCATTTGCACTTTCGTTCACATTTCCAAGAGTGCGGCAGGTCTTCAGAACTGGTGTGATTGGACCGATTATTAAACCACAAAGATACCCATAATACAAAAAACACTTCGTAATGTATTCATACTAACGAAAAATACATGTTTACCGTCGGTTTAAATACACCATGTATATGTATATGTATATGTTTGGGTACCTATGTACACGTTATTCTAGTAAAAATACAGTTACATATTTGTATGTATATTAAGTCTGTATTCATCAAGTTATTAAGGTACATTTTCTTTCAAAACGTACTAAACTGTGAGAGGAATTAAAACTTTATTATTCTCTCAAAATTATTACATTCGATGGAAACGAAACTTTCTTCAACCCATATTCATACTTAAATGAGGCACCGCATTGGGTCCAAATGATTTCAATATGATTAAAATATATTTCATATACTGGCAAATTTACCAGCAAATGTATTTTAATTTGACTAAAATCTGTTAAAGATTATTTTGAAATTCTAATAATTTGTAATTTTAAACATTATATACTTTTTATAAACGTCAATAATTTTGGTTATAAATGTTTAAATTGTCCTCTAATATGATGTTTAGATTTATTTCGTCATAACATTTTATTTCAACACAGAAACGCGACAATCTAATTTTTTATCGAACCAATAATTAAAAAAAAAGCTAATTGTAATAATTGCTCGTAATTAATTTTGGTTAGCTCTCTTGATTTCATTACGGAAAACAGATTTCTATAACAATAAAACATAGTTTCATTCGTCCATCGCTACAAAAGCCATTATTTAATCAAGGTTGAGCTTAACCTTTTTTTAAAGAACTTAACCTAGATCCTTTGATCCTGAGCTCGGAGTACGATTAGTGCGCGCTTTGATCCAACCCTGTGTGTAAACAAAGGGAGTAAATTTGTCACAAAAGTAGGGACGCCCTTTCTGAGGGTTTTTACTATTCCCCCTTGCTATTTACTCCAACTTCTCTCTTCACCAACGTAGCGAGTAGCGTGAACATTCTCCGAGGCTACGGGACGCGTGATTTTCATCCTTTTTATGTTTGGCTAAGTCGTCAACTAGTTACGTAGTGTGCATTGTATTTATGGCAAAATATTGACATAAGTTGCGGTGAGTTGAAATCTGCGCTGGCTTGTTATAATTCCGTGGCTCGAGACATTTAATTCGCTCTGGAGCTGAGACCTGTAGACTTTTAGCTGTTCTGTCAGCATATATAAGATAAGTTGCAAATCGCATTTAGTACAACTCGGTGACGTTTACTGGAGGTAATGAAAGCGTTTTAAATGACGTACCTATGTTTGATTCAGTGGATCTCAATGCTAAAAGCTTACTCAACTAAAGCACACACACACATATATATATATATATATATATATATATATATATATATATATATATATATATATATATATATATATATATATATATATATATATATATATATATATATATATATATATATATATATATATATATATATATATATATATATATATATATATATAAATATATATATATATATGTATATATATATATATATATAAATATATATATATATATATATATATATATATAAATATATATATATATATATATATATATATATATATATATATATATATATATATATATATATATATATATATATATATATATATATATATATATATATATATATATATATATATATATATATATATATATATATATTGTATATATATATGAATATATATATATATATATATATATATATATATATATATATATATATATATATATATATATGTATATATATATATATATATATATATATATATATATATATATATATATATATATATATATATATATATATATATATATATATATATATATATATATATATATATATAAATATATATATATATATATATATAAATATATATTTATATATGTATATATATATATATTTATATAAATATATATATATATATATATATATATATATATATATATATATATATATATATATATATATATATATATATATATATATATATATATATATATATATATATATATATATATATATATATATATATATATATATATATATATATATATATATATTATATATAGAATATATATATTTATATATATATATATATATATATATATATATATATATATATATATATATATATATATATATATATATATATATATATATATATATATATATATATATATATATATATATATATATATATAATATATATATATATATATATATATATATATATATATATATATAAATATATATATATATATATATATAAATATATATTTATATATGTATATATATATATATTTATATAAATATATATATATATATATATATATATATATATATATATATATATATATATATATATATATATATATATATATATATATATATATATATATATATATATATATATATATATATATATATATATATATATATATATATATATATATATATATATATATATATATATATATATATATAAATATATATATATATATATATATATATATATATATATATATATATATATATATATATATATATATATATATATATATATATATATATGTATATATATATGAATATATATATATATATATATATATATATATATATATATATATATATATATATTTATATATATATATATATATATATATATATATATATATATATATATATATATATATATATATATATATATATATATATATATATATATATATGAGTATAAATTCAGAATTTTTTTTAGATAAAAAAAACTTTTAGGCACATTGATTTGTGAGATTCGAGGCTCTCTATACTAGCACCCTTTTAATAATCCGTTGAATATATACAAGTTCTAAAAAACAAATAGCATAGATGTTAAAAAATTGGTGAACGTTGTGAGTGTATAAAGTGATACAAGTCGTAAGCCATGAAATTACATAATTAAACCCAATACCTCTATTGATCGTTCAAATATATTGCTGATTTTTTGGGAGACATAAGTGACATAAATTAATAATAAAATAATTTATAACATAATATCTTCCAAAAACCAGATAGTCCGAATGAGCATATCCGAATGAGCAAAAAAAAAGCCAATTTAAAACATTTATATACGAGAAGGTGACAGAGAGACGAGGAGTTGGAAAAAGAAGGATGTCATGATAGTGGAACATCAGAAGTAAAGCAGATGTTTCAGATGTCAGATACCTAGACTATGCAAACGCCAACGTCAGAAAAAGAAGAAAAAACACCGAAAAAAGAATCTTGAGTCTAGAGAATGATTTGCAATATCAAAAACATTTTAAAAATATATTTCCTTACGAAAATATCATCACGATTGGATAGTCTAGATGCGAATCATAAATTATAAATAAGGAGTTTTTTTTAAAGAAATAACCTTCAAAACTACTACTTAAAAAGGCTTGACAATAAACACTCAGACTAATTGAAAACAAATATTTATTGAATTCAACTGGTAGGATCGAATCTGCGAAGACAATTTCGCAGTTAAGCGTCTACCCAACTTTGCCACGGCGCCTGTCATTGTTTAAGTTTCAGCATTTAATTATTTAGCTGATAACAAATTATAAATCGTTTCAATCGTTATTTATAAAAATTGCACTCATATGTATTAATAGATGATGAATAGCATTCATCGTCAATAATTTATCAATTTGAAATTCATTAAAACCATTAGTAAGTCGGCGCGTGCATACTTGTAAAAGACAAAGATAAAGTAATGAAAAAAGTCTCTCGAAGAAAAATAGCGTGATGCTTTAACTTTCGGCAGAGAAATCTTTGGCTCGGCGGTTCGTTTCAGAGGGGAGCTACGGATATCATGATTCCCTTTTCCCTACATGCTCCCTCTAGACGGCACCACGAGGCAGTACTTAAGGTGTCTCAGATTACAAAAGCCTTACAAATGCGCGCCATTAAGTAAAAAGGTTGAGGGTAAACCCTAGTGTAGATGGTATTTTAGTGTGTGTGTTTTAACTTTAGTATTTATTTCACTCACTGGCTTTCGAGATTTGAATTTTGAATCTCAGTCATAATACTTTTCTGGAGCGATGTAGGGAGGACAAGGCAGAAGGGCGACGGAAGGTGGTGATGACGTCACATAGCTTGTGCCTGTCTGTGGTCCTTTGTGGAGCTAATATTATAAAGATGTATTTATTATTTATTCTCTATAAGAATCACCCCTTAACCTCAATTATTAGGTGGTGACTTAATCAACCTAATATCTATTTTTTCTAAGCGTTAGACCCTTATTCCACTATAATATCTAGAAACATTACTTTAAGTAAAAGGAAACGTTATTACATACAAAAAACTTTTTTGTTTGTTTAAAATCACTGTGACATTATCTCTTAACAAATAAAGAAGATAAAATGTTTAAAAAATCGCCCTTTTCAATCAAAGTTAAAGATGTCAATAGTATATTTTTAATTTGATGAAGACACCTAACCTTAAAGATGAACACAATATTTTATGGGAAACTTTTTTTAACCCACAACCAATAAACCCACGAAAAGAAAAGTTAGAAACATACATATGAATTGAAAGCTTTCAGCATTTTCACGTCAAAATTATATACATACTTGAAAATATTCTAGAACATATGAAATGTGGTTTGTATTGAACTAGAAGACAAAAAATTCTCGAAACTGTCCAAGATGGTTGGATGTGTTAATTCTATATATATATTTTTTTTATTTTGCTGAAACTCTACAATGAACTAAATACTTAAATGTGACCTTATTGACATTTTTTTTTGAAAATGACATAGTAAACAATGCTTCTCATGATATTTAAATAAATCTAACTTCTATCATTTAAAAAAGTTATCCAACATAATATTTTTAATTCTAAAAACTTTCAATTATCTCAGCTTGCCAATTAGTGGATTGGATTGTTTCTGCATAACATGTTCCATATATGATTGAGATATTCTTTTTTATTTATTTTTTATTAAACCATATCCGCACCCTATGTGGAGCATATGGAGTCCACAAACGGTGTCCAGGCCATTCTCTCAGCCGCCAGCTCCATTACACCATTTTTTTTTTGGATTTTCAAGACTTTACTTTTATTACATATTTTTTATATTTTTTTTAACAATTCAAACGTGAATTTCTTAATTGTACCTACTTAAATACGGATGAGTAAATATTTAAAGAGGCGTTGTGTATGTTTGTCGATAAACATTTGTTTTGCTGAAAGTTAAACTGACATAATAAAAATTTACCTAAATGCTCGGTTATTTAATCATCCTTGTTATATTATTTTCAACCTGAAAAGAATACCTACAAAAAAAACTTTTTCAGATAATCCCCAATTCCCTTCAAAAGTTTAAGAAGAAACCTGCATACTTTAAAATAGGATATGAAAACGATTAAACAGTATTTTTATACAAAATTTACATGTTTTCATAAGATAAACAGCGGTGAAATATGTTAAAAGTGGTTAATAATGTTTGTAAATGTGTATATATATTTAAATATATATATATATATATATATATATATATATATATATATATATATATATATATATATATATATATATATATATATATTTATATATATATATATATATATATATATATATATATATATATATATATAAATATATATATATATATATATATATATATATATATATATATATATATATATATATATATATATATATATATATATATATATATATATATATATATATATATATATATCTATATATTGTATGTAAATATATTTATGATACATATATTTAACGATCAAGGTAAGACATCTTTTCATTAATCGATTCGGTAGACATTTTGTTGTAATATTTATCCATTTTTTTGATAAAATATTATTGTACTTTCTAATTACCACTTTTTCTTAATACCTACTTTTATAGTGTTTCGGTGCATTCCGCATGATTTTCAAATACCGTACGTAACAAACATACGGTGTTTGAAAATTATGCGGAATGCATCGAAACATGTGTGATAATAGATGTTAAGAAATAGTGGTATTCAAACAGTAAAACTGAAATTAAAAATAAAAAGATTTCCGATATAATACTTCTTTTTTAAACAACGCAGTGTTATATATCATTGGGCGCAGTAAAGGTTAGAAGAACAAGATAAATTATTGAATTGTTGGGTAATATATCCAAAATAAAACACGGTTTTTGTTGGATTGAATGCAACATTTATTTATGTAAATTTTAATACGTGACGCGTTTCGTCTCCTTAGGACATTATCAAGTGTGTTTGATAATGTCCTAAGAAGACGAAACGCGTAACGTATTAAAATATACATAAATAAATGTAGAATTCAATCCAACAAAAACCGTGTTTTATTTTGGATATAAGTATTACCCAATAATTCATTATGGAATTCTACCAACTGTCTGCAGTTACAATAAAAAGATGAATTATATCTAATAAAATTGTTGCTACGTGAATTTGTGAATTTTTTTTAAAATAAGAAATTTTAGTATTTTTTTTAGTGTGAAATAAATAAATTGTATCTTTTTACTGTAATTCCTGATGTGTTTTTAAGAAAAAAAAAACAATGGTACACATTGTACCGTAGCATTGCACTAGTTAATCAAGATAGTCAGACCAGGGCTTTTAAAATGAAGACAATAAACCGAAGCAATTAAAAAATATTATTGTTATTTTTACATATTTTTAAATAAAATAAATAAAATAAAATTTATTTGTATACGAGTATTTAATGTTGTTATTCATTATATTAAATGCAGCTCCTCCAAGAAATATATTTAAAAAATATAAATCATTTAAAACATTTATTAAGTATTTAGCAAACGTATTTGACTATTGACACTTTTTGCATATCAAAAGGAAAAGTTAGTTACAAAAGTATTTTAGTCATTTGAATACTAAAATTATTTTCAAAGTTAATTATTCCATTTGAATAGCATTGATTCGGTTTATTTATTTTTTCTATGAAATCTATGATTAACGATTGACGAGTTCACAAGTTATATTTAATAGATTAACGGTTTATTTAAATAGGAATTAAGATGTAAATTTTCCAAAGCCCGCGACGAGGGCGCACGCGCGCAGTTGTACTCGCGCGGCTTTTGATCGCAACCCTCACCGCTGGGTAGGTCCACCCAGCTTCTAACAGTTCTACTGCAAGCGTCGACCCAAGCCGACGCCTGCGTTGCTTGCCGCTCTGGTTCCAATACATCACTCGGCGTCGAATACTTCAAATCCGCGTCCGTTACCCCCCCGCGCCCGCGCCCGCGCTCTACGCCGCCAAACAGTTCGAAGTTTTGAATGAGAATCTGTCAAAATTAATTTTTTGTGCGATTATTTTTACGCTTGGACTTTTTAGTGGGTAGTCTGACTTGGGCCATAGACGATGGCGGCCTTATTTTTGGCCGCCTTGTTAATTGCTTCTACCATGGCTACTCCTGGACGTGGTCAAACGTCAGCTCCTGAAAAAATTGCACTGGGTAAGTGTGTTTATTCACTTCAACTTTTTAAACCAAAAATGATTTACGTCTAATCCAATTTTGAATTATTAAACTAATAAGAGAGCAGGAAATGTCTTATTTTTCGAATTGTTTATTTTTGAAATTAAGTTATTGATTTCAGTAAGAAAATACTTATAAAATAATTTTATTATTTTATTTAACTAATATCGGCAGTCTTTGAAACAAGTTTTGCACTTAAAACCGTTAAAAATAAAGTTTTTCCTACGAGATAAATAATTAAAATATAAAATCGCCAAAAAGCTGTAATATGTTGGTACTCTCAGTCACTTTGTGTCATAGGGTATCTGATTTAAAGTCTGATTTTGAAGTTTTAGGATACTTTACCGTGACTTAATTCCAGTTTTTAAATACATGCCGGTAAGCTTTACATATATATATATATATACACATATACATATATATATATATATATATATATATATATATATATATATATATATATATATATATATATATATATATATATATATATATATATATATATATATATATTATATATATATATATATATATATATATATATATATATATATATATATATATATATATATATATATATATATATATATGTATATATATATATATATATATATATATATATATATATATATATATATATATATATATATTTATATTAATATATATATATATATATATATATATATATATATATATATATATATATATTATATATATATATATATATATATATATATATATATATATATATATATATATATATATATATATAATTTTTTTATTCAAATGAATTATTTTTATAAAATTTATGATGAAATTGTATGTTTCATAAAAGACAAAAATCATTTATGTATATTTTATAAGAAAAAGGAGATAAGAAATCATAAGTCGGGATATTCGTTGACAGTTAAATCAAAGGTCAATCATCAAATATATCAAATGTATCTAAAATGTACGAACATCCCTTTGATTCTCATGACAGGTAAATTTAACGTCAATAACATTAAATGGATATCAAATCTACCGAAAACGACAATGTTTTTATAAAAAGAAATAAATTGAATTTATTTTTTGTGAAAAGGGTCTCCTGTTTTCAGATTAAGAACAGGAGAATCTTTCCACAAAAAACACTTTTTGAGAAATATTATTTTTCTATAGTAAATATTTTGTTGTTTTTGATAAATTTATCGTTTTAAATTGTTGCAAATTTCAATCAAATTATGCTTTTACTTCTTTTTTTTAATAATAAAAACCTTCATAGAATAATTAAGACAAAAAGAGAAATGATAATTCTTGATACACTTTGGTAAGCGACAGATTTGAAACAAATTTTTGGGAGAAAATAATTTCACTCACCTATCAAGATGACAGAGGACGACAAAACTAAAAAAGGGTGAGGAAGTGTGAGTTCATATTTAGTAACTGGTCCTGCTAGGAACCCTTCCGTGTTATGTCGGTCTTAATCAGTCCGACACTATGAGGATAAGTAGCTTGCTTTGGCCTTTGTCCATGAACCTTGTTTGTAAAAAAATAATACTTGACTGCTGTCTTTACTTTAAAATTTTAAAGGTTTAATTTTTAGGGTTAAAAAGGGTGTCGTAGATTCTAGAGTAAAAAATCTTCAGTTGTCGACTAAACCGTTACAAAATTCAAATTAATCAATATATCAAATTTAAAAAAAAGAGTCTTTATCAGTCCCATTCAACAATTTAAAATAAAACCAATAAAAAAAAGATATTGATGAAATCGGTAACGAGGGTTAACTTTTTTATGTGGTTTTTTTTTTTTACTTTTGGTCATTCCATTTATTTGTCACGAATTTATTCGAACTTGTAAATTACCTATTTGATCATCAATCACGTAACCTCACTTCAGAGGTAGTCACGAAACAAGTTGACGACACCTTTATAAATCTTTTTTGATTATATTTAAGGTTTCTTCTTAAACATCTGGAATATATTGAAATAAAACACTTTTTTTCATAATATTCTTAAGATTTTTACGAACGGGGGATACGTGCGATTTTCAACAAGGAAATTTGATTCCAATCAATCAGGAACAGAATTATTATTCTCTCGATTTGATTTTTCTTCTCTTTTTTTTAATCTTTTTTGAGGTAGAAAGGAATAGAAATTTCAGAACCGGTGCCGACGGTACTAATGAAAGTATTATCTTTGAAAGAACGCAATTATCTTTTATCAATCCCTAAGTACTATTATTTTTCAATTTTCTTTATGTAATGACAAAAAATAAAATATAAATTATTATTAAATATAATATTTACTTAAAAATATTTTATATTAAAACAGTATTGTGTAAAAATATATTTGGACTTATAATTTGCCAACGTAAACGTATTTTTGTAAAAAAACATTTTGGAAAAAAAATATCTTCAGTATATTATTTATTTTACAGGTTAAATGTATTTAAAGTAAAAAAAACATCTCATATTTAAAATCTAGATTAGAATTTTTTTTTAGAGTTTCGTGAAAAATTATATGATTACTAAATTTAACAATATTTGTTTTAAAACTGCACAAATTCTTAATTGCTGATTCAACTGGTTCAATTTTTTTCATTTAATTTTATTATTTCGTAAGGATTTAAAATTTGTTTCCATCTATTCTTCATATGAGAGTGCAATTATATATGAAATTATTTTATTTTATTTATGAAATAAAATAAATAAATAAATACCCTAAGAATTTGCTGTGCTTATTATAATATTTAACACCCCAAGATGGAGGAAGGGCCATTAAAAAGAAGAAGTACAATATTGACAAAGTAATTTCAAAAGAGAAGATTAATTCTCCCCGGATTTTGGATCTGGAATCTCACACGTCGCAGCCTAAGTGCTATCCACTATCCCAAGGAAGCAGACATGCAATTGATTTTAAGAATGTTTGTCTGACGTGTGCTTTTTTCATTTCGAATTGCATTGCAACTCTTGAATGCTCGCTACAACTATGTACATTCAACGCTATAAAACCGCAAACGGTTTATTAGGTTTGCAGTACCGGTAAATGATATATTTACCCGTTAGGTATGCCAAATAACATATATTAACTTTATCTTAATAGTTTTTAGTATATAATGTTTATATTACTGTTTTTTCTTCAATAAATACACATTATTTAATTTTATTTATTTTGTGACCTTTTATCATTTCAGTTTTGTGATTTGTAATTGATCTTATGAAAATAAACTTTTATTAAAATATGAGATGCAGAAAATGACGAGATTTTCACTTATATCAATAAAAGTATATATTTTTCTCAATAATTTAAATAAATAAATATAAAACAAAAAAATTAAGAAAACAATATTACGACAAAACCTAATTACTGATGAAATAAAATAAGTATGGAAAAGGCTGCAAGTTGATAGTTGTTGTTTCGTTATTTAAAACGCAGTTCAACTAAATAATGTCAGTACAAAACATTAAGTTTATAAACAGAACATAAAGATACTATATATATATTTTTATATATATATATATATATATATATATATATATATATATATATATATATATATATATATATATATATATATATATATATATATATATATATATATATATATATATATATATATATATATATATATATATATATATATATATATATATATATATATATATATATATATATATATATATATATATATATATATATATATATATATATATATATATATATATATATATATATATATATTACATACATATATATATTAAAGCGTTACCTGTGTATAGAAATATCATACTGTACATATTTTACATACTTATGCTAAAGCGAAACTTTAATATATTACCTATGGTAATTTAAATGAAAATAAAAGGAAAAAAAGAAAAATAAAATTAAAACGTCTTGAGAACAGTTTAGATATTGAAAATATTTTTCAAAACGTATTTACATAAAAAAAAGGTAATAACACATATTTTACAACATTAAAAAAGTTATTTTTAATACTGTAATTTGAATCGTTCAAATTCAAAAACAAAAAAAATACTTATCCACAATGTGTTAAATAAGTAAAAATAAAATTTGAATACGCGTTAAACGTAAGATTTTTTTTTATTCCTTATTTCTAAATATTTCTAAATTGTTAGAGACTATAAAATAGAAACATAAAACAGTGGTTGTATAGTTAAAAATTTCTAAATTGTAAATATCGCATTATTTAGTCAAATTAAATAAAATCGCATTTCAAAGTAAGTAACAGTAAAAAATAAAACTATAAAATTAAGAACATTAATTATATTTAATTAAAGACGTGTTCTGATCAGAAAATTAAATGACGTTTTTTTCTGATAGAACCATATTTAAGACATTATGTTTTAATCTACAATCGAAACCTATTACTTTTGCTCGCAGTCAACGAAATTGAATATTTCGTTTATTGATTTCTTCCTTTATATTATGTAGTTATAAAAGGGAGTCGTAATACAATATGGCTAGAATGCACCAGATACAAACGTCTTATGGATAATCATTTTGTAATTTCATTAATGATTATCGAAGATTTATATTTTACTGTTGTATGCTGATCGCTAGCTCATAGCGAAAAAGTACCTTCATTTTTCCGATTTGTTCTAATTAAATGAGTATAAAATGTAATAATTAATCAGTAATAATAACTCCTAGTATTAATCAGTCTTGATATAGAAGCGGTTAACTTCGAAACCGTTTGACATTATAATTAAGTTATAATAAAATATTTATAATGATTTTCAAACAAAGATTAAAAACAATGATTTCACATTTTAATTATAAAATGAAAAATCAAAAAGTTAGTGCTTGAAACATGAATTATAAATAAGTATAAAATCAATTTAATAAATCCTGATTATTTTATTTTCTTTTTTTAATTTTTGCTGTATATTGTAATAATTACCATATTTACAATTTTTAGAATTCCATGTTCAATTTTCGGGTTACTGAGCATAAGAAGAATATATTCATGATCACCATCCATTTAGCGTCGGAAAATAAATATTTTTTTAATCAATTTTTAAAATTATTTTATTTTAATTTTTTTTTTTTAAATCAAATATGTATATATAAACATCCAAGAATTTGAGTAGTGTGGTTGTGAATCATGGGTAGAATTAGTGAATGTTACACGTAAATAAAGTGATCACTTTAACCAGCCTTTTACGGTCGTAAGGCCCGTAAATGCCCAGACTTCAATACTCTTCTTCATCTATGCTGAGATGTCAAATAATATTATGACAAATAATAATTGGAATTGGAATAAATTTTGGAATACTTTTTCAACACAATGTGTCGGCCGTACCGCTGAGTATTTAACTCCACTTTAGAATATCGAAAATTGAGTCCATCCGTAGTTATTCTTCTTCGGCCTCATGCCAGCACTGTGAGTGGTGATTCCCATTACTGGGATTGAATCAGCTACTTCTGACATAGCGAATATACGATGTATGTAGTCGCCCATCCGGGTCAGACGCTACAGGGTGGAAGTTGGATGGGACGTATTTCCTCAGGGCTCCGCTAGGCCTCCTGAAGAGGTTCATCCGGCCGAAGCCCCCTCAAACTGCCTTAGGGGTTGGGTTATTTTCTGCCACCCGACACTCAGTGATGCTTGCCTCTTCGTCGCCCGAAGGCGTTGCCCAGGTGAACCACATGTAGGATAAACTGCAACACTTCGATTTTTCATATTATTTTTGACAACTCAACATACAAAGATGAAGAAGAATATGAAAGTCTGAGCCCTAACGGGGCTTATGACTTTCAAAGGTTGGTAAAAGTGATCAATTTAAACATTCATTAATTGGAGATAACCCAGATTTGTGAACAAGTATTCGGACACACTCAAAATGCTGTCCTCTATTTTTCATTTTATTTTTATCTCAACATGGATGAAGAAGAATATGAATGTCTGGGCATTAACGGGGCTTACGATTGTCCTAGGTTAATTTAGGTGATCACTTTACACACATGTAACATTCACCAATTCTACACATTATTGACAGCTACAGTATTCAAATTCTTGGAATTTCTATAAAATATGGTAAAATGTCGAAATATAGCCCTTGAATTATTAGAATTTCAATTTCCTCTAATTTTTTTATGAAATTAAGTACTCCATTAAGATCACCAATAGAAAACCTTCACTTTGTTTTATGAACACACCTTTAAAATTATATGAAACAGTTTTAATACTCTGAGTAACATAAAAAACATTCTAAAAGTCTAATTTATCTTTTATTTTTAATATTAATATTTTGTAATCCTGACTGCTTTCACAGTTAATCTTTTTATTCCAAACCCTACATTTGGTGTAATATTGGCTTATACAAGTATATACGTACGTGTTGACATACATTTGTTTACCACCTTAAATAAATAATCATTTGTACGGTGTCTACACAGCGTACGGCGTTCTCAATGTTGATTGTCTTCAATGATCAGGTTCACGTAGAATGAGTAAGTTGTCATTGTGTGTTGGTTAAATCGTTATCAATGCAAATTATATCTAAAATTTCAATACCTAATGAGTAACGTTATAATATCAGTTGATTACTAATATATTGTTATTTGAACAAAAAGACGTACGCTAAGAATTTATTAAATGGTATTTTCTGGCGTTTCTCATGTGTGTGATTATAATCCAAAGTTTGGACCTCACATACTAATATAAGAGTTTCTGTTTAGTAAAAAAACTTCTTTACGTCTCACCAATAGATGTCTCTAGTGAAGTTCTAGTGATTCAAGAACAAGGTTTCCAAATTGGTTCATACATATTTAGAACTTCCAAGAATTTGAGTGATGTGGTTGTCAATAATGGGTAGAATTGGTGAATGTTACACGTGTGTAAAGTAATCACTTAAACCAGCTTATGACGGTCGTCAGCCCCGTAAATGCCTAGACTTCCATATTTTTCTTCATCCTTGATGAGATGTCAAAAATAAGAAGAATTTATGATATTTTACAAAATTAATCAAATTATTTAAACTTACTTTTTGTAAAGTATGAAACTGTGAATATAAATTCTGGGTTGCAAAAGTAGCTCAGAAGTCTAATATATTATTCTATAAGTAATATATTATTCTGTAGGTCTATTATAACTTTTCTTTATTCCCTTCCCTACATAGTATTTTTTATCACATTTCCTTGTACACACGTCTACAATATACTTCACCTTAAGATCCTTCATTAACCTGATCTTACCTCATCTGAATCCCATTGAATATGGTTTATTGCCCTTCTAGAACGTAGATCAAACAATTTGCATAGAATATTATCATTTATTATTTAAAACATTCGTTTAAAAATTAACGATTAAATTGGAAAACTAAAAAATACTATTGGATGTGGATTGGCATGAATGATGAAATATATTATAAATGAAGTAATTACAAAATCTGTATTTTGATTGTTTGATAACGAGATAACGTCTTTATAATTAATTAAACACAAACTAACTATGCTTTTAAAAGGGCTACATAAATCAATCAATTGTATCATTAAATTTTTTTTCGTCTTAGCCATTTTTTGCCAATTGGCCAGGTCAACTTTTGTTAAAATGTGACAAATGAATTTAAAAATAGTATAATTGATCTACAATAAAGTTTTGGTATTAACGGACTTATATTAAGATACTAGAAACGATTAAAAAATTAATTAGCGTGAGTTTACTTTTATTAATGATTAATGATAGTAAAATAATAATAAACAAAATATTTAGAACAAAACACAAAGTAACGATATAATGGTTAAATATAATTGTAAAACCGTCCCTAAAATAATTTTAAGCAAATAAATGATAAAATTTTCAAACGATCTCAAATACTATTTCAAGGAGTATTTAGTTCAGATTTATTTTGAGTTAAAAAGCTTGAATTAATCATGATTTTTAGAATAACTCTATGCAAATAATACAATTTATAAGACGGTTTAATTTATAAGACAATAGATGGTGGTTTGAAATTGAAAGGGCGAAAAAGCTTTGATAATAAGTATCTTTTTCATAGTTAAAAAACACGATTACTAACTAAAATTGATGTTTCTGTAATATTGCTTATTTTTTCTTTAAAATATTGTTCAAATTTAGGACATTAAGGAGGATTAAGGACATTTCTTTCAAAAACACCAAACTAAACCGTATTTTTCCCGTTTTATTTTAAATATTTTTTTTATGCTCTTTGACCAGTATTTAAGGTACACGTAATAATTATGAAAATAAAACCTTTCTTAGCAGTATTTTTATTATAAGAGCGAATGCACACAATAGAATCAAAATTAGCTTTCGCGACTAAACTGTCGCTTAATGCTAAATAAGAGATGAGCTCGGTCCAGATAAAACGATGTTATGATGAGGTAAAAGTGGAATTTGATGGTGCGTATCCTTCTGTAAAAACGCAACGCGACATCGCCGACTCGCTCGTATTTTCATATTTGTAATTTTATTATTTCCCCCGTTTCGTGCTGAAAATATGGAAATTGGGTAAACCCTGGTTTGAGCTCGGTTATGGCTAACAACCACCTACCTACGATATTGTGACGAACGATCCATGAGGGACCTCAGAATTTATACTTAAGTATTCTTGCAAAATTTTGTGACTGATGAAAAAATTCATGTTTGTCATTTCTCAAATATTGAAATTCGAACCTCGGAATTCTCTTTGCCAAAATTATTTAAAAAATAATAAATCAAAGCACAGTATTTGTATTGAAAAATAAATGGCATTCTGGTTAATTTCCAGGATACTTATGTGTCAGAATATTACGATTTTCAAAATGACATATGTATAATTATAAGGATGATACAAATACGTACGTTGACATATAACTCATCGTGTGATCAATCTAAGGAAATTTGATTTATAAACGGTCTTGCCTTCCCGCACATATACTGGATAAACTTACTAATATACAAAACATTCAGAATAATGGTACATATATTTTGTAAGGCATTTTCATAATTTCCATTTCACAAAGTCGGAGTTTTTTGTTGGAAAACGGTTATATCGGGTACAGCATCCCCGGAAATAAAGGATATTTGTTCATTTCCGGTTTATGTGAAACTTTTCCTTGATGATGATGAGGCGTATTCTTAACTATCGTTATGTACTTCTGAAAAAGACGGAATTCTACAAAACCGTTCACGAAATGTTTTACCATAATTTTTTAATATTTTTTAAAGTCATCCTTACATGCAGTGCTTTTATATTTGTAGTTACGAATCTACTTATAATCATATTTTTTTTAAAGAATTACTCTTTATAAATCTAAAGCCAAATTGAATTTGTTCCAATTGTCGTTATCAATAATACTTCACTATTGAAGTTAAACGTTACATTTGACAAATTTATGATTAATTTATAGTGATTTTACTTAAAACTAAATTGAAATAATAATTGTCAATTTAGAAAAGATGTAGATGTGTTTAAAATGAGAACAAAGAAGATTGAATATTTAAATGGCTTACTTCCTGATTTTAAAGAAAAGAACAAAACAAACAAAAAAGAACAAAATATTAAGTTAACGATTTTATTGTTTATTCAAAGCAATCAATCAATAAGGTCTTATTTATAATTTATTATTAGATTAAAACCAATATTTTTAGCTTTTCCACTTTTTTATTTGACCAGCGACCGGGTTTCGTCGTTACCGACATCATCAGACTGGTCTGATGATGTCGGTAATGACGAAACCCGGTCGCTGGTCAAATAAAAAAGTGGAAAAGCTAAAAATATTGGTTTTAATCTAATAATAAATTAAAAATGCAATTCCATCACGAAGTGTCAGTGGATAATATAAATCTATTAAAAAGGTCTTATTTATGTTTTCTTGGATGTTTTTCGCAGATACTTTGTGGCATATTTTTAAAACTTTATAAAATAAAACAACTTTGTTTAAACTACCCACAACAAAGTTGTTTTATTTTATAAAACTTATTTATGTGACTGTAAATATGGATATAACAAAATGCTTTTTTGTAAAGATAAATTGACACAGACTGGAGGACAATATATCACTAAGCAATTTTTGAATAAGAAAGATTATGTGGTAACAATGTGTAATTCATTTTAAGTTGTATTTTTATGTATTTCAGCTAAATATAGGCTTAAATTTATGTAAAATCCAACAAACAGATAAATTACTCTTACATAAAAATGAGAAAACGATATGAATATTTATTTGTTTATTTATCAGAGATCACGTAATACTCGCTGCTATTATACTATTCGTTACTACCTTCATTAAAATGATAAACGTTACGTCATGTAAAACGTTATTCGCTTCCCCTGTTATTGGGGCGGTTATGTTTTGACTGCAGGATTATACGCGTTTGGGAGAAGCATACTGCGATTTCGCTATAGAGAATGCGGCTCACATTTGTCAACCTTTGAAATTAGTGACAATGGCCCGACCGATGCATTAATCCACGCGACAAAAGGAGATACGATTTGCAGAATTTACACCGTGCCGTGCAAAATGAATGGCACCCCATAAAAATAGATTAGATGTGTTATTTGGGTGAAAAACAAACTTAACAAAAATATACTTAGTACTTTTTTTTCACTTGTCGAATCATTTCAAATTTAATTCATTCCTTATTTTTTTTACCTTTATCCGCACCCAATCGCACATAGGGCACTGAATCGTATTGATGCAGTGTTGTCTTGATTGTTACTTACATGAAAGCAAGCGCCCGTGGTAGTATTTTACGGAAATGGCGATACATAAATTATCTATATTTGTTATTATTATCACTCCTGCGCTTCAACGACCAGTCAAAGGTAATATTAATGTAAATTACAGTGTAAAATTATTAATTTTTATTTTCACACCTCCCCCTGGGATTTGAACCCGGGACCTCCAGCACGGTAGCTAAACACGCTTACCATTACACCACGGAGGCGGTAAAATATAAATTAACATTTTTTTTTTCAATTTCAACCACCTATTATGAGAAAATAAGAGAAAAACGTAAATAATATTTTTTTTAAATATTTCTTTTTATAAAACTGTTAAGAGAGACAACATTTTGAGTGTGTCCAAATACTTGTTCATAAATCTGGATTATTTCCAATTATAAGAGTTTTTTTTTAATTGATAAGATGTAAAAAAATAATATATTAAGAAAGAATACACGAAAGCTGTACTCGTAATTAAGCAGTGAGAAATTTTGGGTTGATAAAAAACATAGAAGTTCGGTTTAAAAATAAAATAAAAAACTCCAAAAATATATAAACATTTAAACTTCTTATACAGAATAAATGTACATTGGTGGGCTCATTGCTAAGAAGCAATATCTTTCTGTCAACCTAAAGCAGATGAGTGATACTGGTCCACGTTTGAAACTTATACGGCCAAATCAAATCAAAGGGCAGTTAGTGCTGGTACATACATTCTACGTATCAACGAAAAAAAAACATGAAAAACCATTTTTTGTGGAGCGAATAAAAGAAAATTACAAATTTGTATAAGATGTGTCCTGTAAATTGGTAAAAACTAGAAAGATAAGGGGAGTAGGATTATGTTCATAGTTGAGGGGGGAAAGGTATAGAAAAATCAATGAAGAAAATGATAGACAGTTAGGGTTCCTACGTTCGTAATTTTTCAGGCGAAGACATCAAGGAAGGTGTATTTTTTTCCGTAAGACAGAAAAATAATTATTAAACAATGATATGCTTTGACGAAAAATGGAAATTGTTTATATGATCAAAAATTTCCTTGAATAAAAAAATCTTAGCAGTTTGTACAAGGAAAATATTTTTTTATTAATAGTAAAAATACTTCAATTTCATATTATTTCTATGAGCCTAAGTGGCTCATTTTAAGAAATAGGTATCAAATTGTGGTAGAGTGGGTTTGAACCGAGAAACTCTGATTCAAGAGTCCGAGACTCTAACCACGGGACCACAACCCAATAAAAATTTAATATACCCGATATAAAGTTTCTCAAATCGTTTCATATGGTAATTATTTTAAAATTGTATTTTTAATTATTTGTAAAGACGGCGAAAACATAATTCCTCTCTTGTTAGATTCGACTTCCAAGCAAGAATATTCTATGTACTCGTATATTTCGTTTCCTTTCAAAGATAACTAGAATAACAATTACTATTCTCTTTGATTTAGAAGCGGCACGTTATATCTCTTGATTCACCAGTGGATCTTTATATAATAAATTAAAATGATAAATATTCAAAGCTTACCCACGGTTGTCCAAGTACAGGGTGTCTTGCAAACAAGACTTGTCTCTAGATTATGTTTCAACGCAACATGTATCTATATCTAAGCCCCTTAATAGGGATTTTTCCATATCTTACACAATATATATATATATATGTATATATATATATATATATATATATATATATATATATATATATATATATATATATATATATATATATATATATATATAAATATATATTATATATATATATATATATATATATATATATATATATATATATATATATATATATATATATATATATATATAAGCAACCTAAAAATAATATGTCTCTCGTGAAATTCTAGTAAATTCAAGCAATATGTTTAGAATTTGAACAATAAATCGAGAAGTTCCAAGTGATCACTTAAAACTAGCCTATGACGGTCGTAAGCCCCGTAAATGCCCAGATTTTTTATTATTCTTCATCTATTTTTAGATGCCATAAAATAAAATAAACAGCCTGTATTTTGTATTTTGTAAAAGCATTGTAAACATTGTGGTATGCCAATATAGAACAATTCATTGTGAATATAATATCCGCCTCCGTGGTGTAATGGCTACCGTGCTAAAGGTCTCAGGTTCGAATCCCAGGGAGAGGGGGTTGAAAATAATTAGTGATTTTACACTCAAATATTTATTTAATATTATCCTGGACTTGTTCCTAAAGCGCAGGAGTGATCACCTTGACTTCGTGTAAGTAACGATCAAGATAACACTGCGTCAATACGAGGCATTGCCCTATGCACCATTGGGTAATTATATATTATATAATAAGGGTAATTATCGTGTTCAAATATGCTTAAAGAAATTTCATTTAATTGTTTTTACCGTGTTATATTATCTCCCCATTCTTCATTATCAATTTTTCAAATATTTTGCTATTATAATATACTCGTATGCAGGGCTTTTTTCCATCTAACGCGGTGGAACGGCGTTCCGGCACCTTTTTTCACGGATAAATTTATATATTTTTTTAATTTTCAAAATCAATAATACGAAACAATGTTTGCGCTTACGTTATTACAATCTATATTTATCTATAATAAAATAACAAGTTTGTAATTTTTTCCACATGAATTTTATTTGACCAGCAACCGAGTTTCGTCGTAACTGACGTCATCAGACTGATGATGTCGGTTACGATGAAACCCGGTTACTGGTAAAATAAAATTCATTTGAAAAAATTACATTGTTATTACTTTAAAATATAAAATGCAGAACCACCAAGAAATGTCAATCCAAAACTTTAATCCATATTTATATAATTCTTAAAAATTATAAAATATGGTATTGTAATGAATACTTAAATGATACTTGAATATGTTTTTTTTTGGTAAAAACTTGACATTAAGTGAGTTCCGGGACCTTTTTTGTTAAAAAAGCTCTTCTCTTATGTAAAGTTATACTTTTAAGTTTGTTTCCCTGTATTTTTTATAATTAAATGCACGATTGATATATTCCATACACAAATTTCTAACTGGATATTTTTATCTGGCAGATATATGTATATATCTAGAGTTCTTTGTGGAGCGGTAACATTTTATAACATTTCATTTACATAACGAGCCCAGATGATATTATTATATTATTGGTGACAATGGATGGTTAAAAAGCAAAAAGCTTTTTCTGTACGGACTACCCTTGAGGAGATCAGCATACATTGTCACATTCATACATATATGAATGTGACGGCTAAAGGTACTTTGAAACGGAAGCAACGGAAGATCTTAGTACCACAAGAATGAGGATTGATACGCTTAATAACTTGCGAAAATTTCATAGCGCACGACACATCCTGACTAGAACCAAATGTTTCTTCTCACCAAATTCTTACTTTTAATTTTAAGTACCGAATTGTACCGGGGTATGAGCTCTGATTATATTATATCAAGATTTTATTATTGTTGTCTAATTATAAGTGAAAGGGAATACAGGGAGGTGTGGACATTTACAATACTTATCGTCTGTCATTGGTTGGTTCAAGTGATCACTTTAAACACAAGTAAAAAACTGGCTTCTCGATATGGGGCAAAAGAGTTGCATAAAGTTGGTCACCCCACCCAGATAGAGATATCAAACAGCGGACAGTTGTTATTGATGCAAGTGTATTTTGTTCATATAATGTTTTGTAATTTTGTTTATATGCATTTACTTTGTTTTGCTTGTATTTTCTATATACACTCAGACCTAGCTTTGCGTCGTTACTGAATTAATACTCACTTTCGCTGTGCGTCGTTGTTTTTCGAATGGCGCTGTTTTTTTTAAAATTACTATTTAGAGAATCATTTTTAAATTTTCGAAAAGGTAATTTCCCGTTTTGTAAATTTTGATTTTGTTTAAATTTCGGGAAATCTTTTGGAGCGTATCTATGACGCAAAGTAAGGTCTAGTGTACATTTATTTTTAATAATGTAAATGACTCTCGTCACGGGCTATGCTTAGTGAGGCGTTCATCAAAAAATATAATATTGTGAAAAATTATATAATAGTTGGTTTGGCGGGTACTTGCTTGCACATCATTTGAAATTGGAACGAATTCAAATGTGAGTTCGCCTAACCCCAATTAAAAACAAAAGAATCAATAAGTAGTGTTTTTCCCATACTCCGCAACGGACAAGTCTTAGTGCTCTGCTTCTCATTTTATTGTGCCAACAACAAGGGACAACCAATCAAGAGAAAATCACCCTGAACCCAGCGCTGGATCAACTACCAAACAAGCATAAGAGGTCAGTTCTTTTATTTCATCTCTAGTGTTAGCATTTGTCGGAATCGCCGTCCCTTTGTCTTGAAGGTTCCGATGATACATCATCGAACTAACTTGAAGGGATTTCACGACTCCAATAACGATCACTATATTTCATTGGTTTAGAATCGTCCTCTCATTAACAGCGAGAATACGAGATTCTTCCTGTATTTCGAACGCACGTGTCGGTACCATTATTTAAGGACACTTGGTCCTCAAATAATTTGGTTCTCACTGTGGCGAAACCATCGGTCCCACGTGTTATAAAGTAATGTAAAAAAAATAAAATATTCATTATTCTTCTTATGATTGACAACCACACTACTGAAAACCCCAGACTTCTTCTTCCTCTGTGTTGAGATGTCCACATTCTTCTTCCTCTGTGTTGAGATGTCAAAAATAAATGGAACTGTAAGTTTTCTTAATAGACTTATGTAAAGTTTTACTCATATCAAATTTTCATGTAAAGTAAGTTGTAACTTAGGACGTGCATGAACGTTAGGTGTCTAAAAAATACACCTCTGTAGGTAATATTGGTTATATCGGTAAAGGAGAGGTTAACCTTCCTCTCGCGGTGATATGTATTTACTACAACTCAACTTTATGAATGAGAATATCCACATCAAATAAAATAGATACGGGCTCACAATTTTTGTATTCCTTCATAATACTTTTACGTGTTACATAAAAATATTATAATATAAAGTTGTTCATTTGCAACAACGGAAATAAATAAATTGTGAAAAAATCGGGGATAGAATCAACAATACACAACGTTTCTCAAAGTATGTGTGCGTGCCGCACTTTACGTACACGCGCACGCAGCTTCCACTGTTTCCGACGATCTTATTTTAGTTGCGTACTAGACGTCCTTGAGGAGATATATGTCGCTACGCTAGCTATAGCGGATACTTACGATGTATTTTTTTTTCTTTTTTAGGTACTTACCAGAGCTAACATTACTAAATTGATACATTTCAACTTCAACTTTGGCCAATAAAAGCAACATTTAGGAATATTTATATTTTTCCCGTTTTTAAATCACATTTTCATGTGGTCTACAAAATACATATCACCGGTGCACGCGGAAGTTTTTTGCACCGTAAGGGAAGGGTTAACAGTGTTTCTCGAGTGTGAATCGTGATACCTAATCAAAGATTTAACCAATAATCCCAAAAGCTTAGAATACCAAATCTTACATGTTTTGATATTTGATACGCGGGGTGATGAGCGTGTATAAGTATTATTAATTGGAGATTTGAGGTATAAATATATTTATAGCTATGGAAAACTTCAACAACACAAATCAAATAATTTAATAATTTATTTATTTTAATGCATAACAAGAATTCTTTATAATTATTTAAAAAAAAAAAAAAACACTTTATAAGAAAAAAATGTGATACATACTTATATATTTTTCTCCACACAAATTATATTTAACTAGCGAGCGGTTTCGTCGTAACCGACATTATACTGGTGAATGTCTGATGATGTCGGTTACGACGAAACCCGATCGCTGGTCAAATAAAACTTGTATGGAAATAATTATGAAGATGTTATTTTATTATATAAAATTCATTTACACCAATAAATCTTAGTTCAAAACTTAGGTATATACTTCAAAATATGTATTTCATTAAAAAAAAAATATTATTTTTTTTTGTATTTAATGGAGAGTATTTTAATTGTTTTTATTTAAATATTTTTACGTAACTGTTTACATTAATTATTAAAAACATATTAACATTTTGCCACCTTTTGTATATTGAGTTATTTTTCATAAGTTTTTTTATTGTTTTTATATATATTTACCTAATATTCACAAAAAAATAAAAACTATTCGAAAATTTTCATAGAATAAACTCTTGATCATTTACCCATTCCTTTATTTGGCCTTTGTTTCATGTTTTATTTTGACCTCTTACCTCCGTCGGTAGCAAATTAAAAATGTTTGGGGAAAAAGTAGAGGGAATTCGTGCGACGCCGACAGCAGAATACGTGTAATTGCAATTGCAGAAGCTAGTTGATACGAGTATTAATATCCCATTGAAGATAAGACAAATGCCATATGTCGTCCGATGGCAGGGTCGGTATGTGGCTTGATTTAGAGCCTCGGCACGTAGAAATAGGCCTGCAATGCGTTATGTGCACATGTTAGTCGCTAGAATCGTACTGTAGTATTTTCGTTTTGTTTTCGGTCTGTAGTAATTCTTGGTTTCGGTTCAGAGCGCAGAATGGAAAATAACGTTTCGGCGAAATTGAATTTTAATGACCATATGTGTACATATATAGGCTCCAAGTATAGTGGTTGAATCGTTTGCATGTGGTCTCGGACGTATTTTTTTTTAAACAAGTATTATTTCGAAGGTAGTTGTAAGTACGTAAGGTTAGGTTGGGTAACAGTATTTGATTCCCGAGCAATAATCGATTATTGAATCACCGCCTAAGAAGTTTCACTTAAAAAATCATTAATAAAATAAAACCCTTTTTTTAATTATGTGATAAAAAATAATGTAAGGAAATAATCAGTGCTTCATTAACGAATAAAACTCAAATTCGGAAAATTTCTTGTCAATGGGAAATACGGTAATTGGCAATAATCCCATAAGAAATTAGGGAAATTTTATATAAAATACTCGTATAATCTAGTCGCTGAGAAATGGTTCAATGTTTTCAGTACTTAATTAACAAGGCTAGAAGAAAGAGCATTCTTTTTTTAAAATCAATAGAACAATGTCATAAAGTTTTGTTTAAAACTGTAATTTGTGTGATATTCCTGCCTTATGTACTATGTTTATTTGCAGGTAGGATAGTTAAGATAGGTTTCTCTGTAAGTTTAGATAGAACAGCTGATACGTAAAATACATCAATATCACCCAGACGTATAAAAATGAATTATTTCTTGAAATAAGTACAGTGAATTAAAACAAATTGATATAAATTAAACACTCGTGATTCATCGTTCATCAAGTATTATATTACTTAACCACAAAGTTGACAATGATTTTAATATGGAATATGAATGTAATTAAATTGCATTGGATAAATTGAACCCTCTACACTAGATTCACAGTCAAGCGGCGATCTAAGAACTAAAATTTAGCTCATAACAATACAGAAAACACTACCGTTGGCGCTCCGTAGCTATGTTTAACGGTCAATATTTTGAAGGTATCCAAATCTTAATCTTAATAATTCCTTTTAAAATACAGAAGAATATATAAGTCTAGATTTACGACCTCTCATAATTTTTACAAGAGCTTATGACCTGTAAAATTCATACAAGTGTAACAATTCATCACCTTATACCCATGATAGCAACCACACTACTCAAATTTTAGAAGTTGTATTTATCCTTCAACTGACACCTTTCATATGCTAGTTCTCGGCACCATCCTTGATAAGCAGAGTTTGTTTTTAATTAGCAGAGACCTTTACTATTAACACTCTCCTTATCATTCACCATTATTATTCTTCATCATCATTGAGATATTAATGTTTTATGGTAATTTGGAGAATAAAACGTTTCCTTTTTATTGGTTAATTCACATAACATCTTTATGATTTTAATGTTCTAAAAATGCTTTTTATATTCATTTCTATATTTTGAAAGTAAAAAAAATATTTCTTTTTATTTAAAATTTTATTGAAAATTCTAAATTTCGTCTACGCCCGATGTTTGAATATTATAAACATTTAAAGAAAAAATATTTTAGTGATGAATATTATTTTACATCTATGAACAGACTAAACAGTAAAAATTAATTGAATTGATCATCTAATACTCTATTTCACAATAAGCAGGATCAAATTTCCTCTTGAGAAAAGTAAACGGTACAATATGAAATAAATCATTATCGAAAAGCCTCTTAAGTATATACATTTTAAATAATGGATTCGAGAAATTACATTTCATAGATTTTCATGGATCTTAAAAAGGTATAAGCTAATTAGAAACTGATAATGCCGCTACATTTATATACATCATATTTTCAATGGAAACGTTTTAAATATTATCTTTAGTATAAAGTTGAAGAGATTTTTACATTTATGAATTACATAAACTCAATTTGTAAGCCAAATTTCTATTTCAAAAGACAAAGTACAAAAAGTGCTGTGTAAAACAATACATATTATTTTTACTAATGGTTTGTCTATTTTCAAACAACGACAATTTTTTTTCGTTAACTACAAGTTTCATTGAACATTGATTTACATGTAGATCAGATCTTAGAGAAGGTTGGCTTATATTTTTTTCAAAAGTTGAGTGCTAACTTTATGAAATAAAATAATAATTTAGTCAATTATTTTTAATGCAAATGACATAAATTTTATATAAATCCTTAACTGATTAATTTTTATGGTTTATTTTTTTGTAATACCTACTGTATAAATTAAATAAATATTCAGTAGGAAAACGAGGATGTCAGTGAAGGATATTGTTGCTAGAACAAAAAGGAAATAAAAATAATGAGAGGGATTGCTAAGGCGCTCGAAGTTGCTTATCCTCACCCAAAAATCTTGGCAAACGGTAAAGTATAAAATATATTTGTGTTTTATATACTATCAACAAATACGATATGACAATGAAACTTTCCGATTTAAAGGTTGTATACAGGGTCTTTTCAAGGAAAATTATCGTGAGACATTAAGGAATTTCGAGAGGGTTTGCAATACATGATGCTGAAAGGATTCTTCGCCCGGCACGCACTCGTGTCCTGAATTCGTGATCTGAAAATGAATTTATTGTACGTAAAGGCATGTATCAGATTACGCTGCACATTTGAAAGAAAGTTACAACGCTTAGAAATCTCTGGATTTCGATAATTACTTGCTGACTACAGAAGAATTTCCAAATGAGGTTCACAAAAGAATGTTTTAGAAATACTGGTACTATTGTAAACGATATAAAAGGAAATCTGAATTTAAAAAGCAATTGATTATAACAAAAGCCTACTTCTTTATGATGAATCAATTATATTATAAATTTTTCCTGTGAGAATTTTAATAAGATACTCGTTCTTATTTTTATTTCGATTGAATATATATACTATTTATTTAATTTGATTTGACAAAAATTGTCGATTCTTGTATAATATTTTGAAAGAACACTAGCAGAACGTTTAAAGTCATAAAAAAAATTGAAATATTGTATGTACTTTCAAGAAAAGAGTTTAGTTTTAGGCGTATTTAAACACATTGCTTTTTTGCTTTTTAAAGATTTATGTTTTTATTATTAATATCACAACAAAGATTAAAAATAACATAAAATTAATTCTTCACAGTATATTTTGATATTTCAAGAGTAAAAAAATAAAGTGTAAGTACATTATGAAAATAAAACAAAATTCTGTGGGAATCAACGAAACTAATATTGGCCGCGTGATTAATTTAAATTGTTTTTCATCCTTTGTTCGCTGGAGAAACAAATGGGTGTTCGTAATGTAACGCGGAGTGCGTTACAACTCTATTACCGTCTTATCTGTTTTGATTTACTGCCAGCGGGATGATAATGTCAGCCTCCCCGAAAGTTATGCGAGCATGAATCAGCACGTGTGTACGAAGGGGTTGTGCGTGAGAGGGTTCTCTCCATCCTTGCATTCGCCTCAAGAATTTCATGCAAACTTAGCCCTACACAAAAAACTTATCGTGTATAAATTATGCATGTATAAATTGTGATTATTTGGATACCCCCCTAACGCAACTAATGGTGCATAAAACAGTACCGAAGATAACTGTTAAGTTATATGATTCAATTTATCACTGATGAAATTCTTCAACTATTTAAGGGTGAAATATACTCGAATCCAAAGAAAAGTTCATCGTCGAGATACTAAAAATACTTTATAATACCATAGTGCAATACCAAATACTTCCAACGTTACTTTAAATATTTGGAAACTAAATACTTCAATAACCTTTCTACAAATTGAAGACGTAAAAAAACCATAATTCAACAAGTTTATACATATATTCGTCGATAAAACAACCGCAAAAAAATGTAAACAAAACATTAAATAAAATAAAAGTACATAACTCAAAAATATAAACAGTAAATAATAAATGTTAGTCCCTCTACAAGCACAAGGGGTTTATTGGAGAAAACATCATTATTAATTTTGAGATAGTACAGTAGAATATGAATTAAAAAATAAAAACTGTTTTAAACCAATAAAAATAAATATAAAAATTGTTCTTGAAAATAAATATTCGCCAAAATAAAATTTAAAAATAAATTGTACGGTTTGAATACCAAAGATCAGATAGAAGAATTGACATAACACGCATAGAAGAAGACATTACTATATTTACTCACATATAATATATTGTGTAAAATAATTGTACCAAATAAGACCAAATATTTTGTGTTTTGCCTTATTTGTTTTATAAATGGTTACGACAAACTTTTTGTCATAAAAATGTACTAACAATCATTTTATTTATGTTTCTAATAATATAAGAGAAGATAGTCAACAGAAAAAATTGTTTCATGGAATAAATCATGGAGTAATTGGGATGATTCACAAAAAAATACCCAATTTCACCATGTATCCAGAGTCATCCCTTGTTAACTGCGTTGGTAAAATTCTGCCAACACATTACGACTAACGAGACCTATGATAAAAACAATAAGTGTCTATTTTAATTCGAGTTATGTGTAGGAAATTTCTGTTCTATCTATTTATAACTGAATATTTCATTGGCTTGTATAGATTTTTGGTAGGATGAAAATATCGAATACGACAAAATACATGTTTATGATATAAAATCAATAATATTGGTTATTAACTCATTTTAATAATGGGTAGAATTGGTGAATGTTACACGTGTGTAAAGTGATCACTTAAACCAGCCTATGACGGTCGTCAGCCCCGTAAATGCCCAGACTTCCATATTCTTCTTCATCTTTAATGAGATGTCAAAAAATAACTCATTTTATGCACATATGATATTAGGGGGTCTCTTATTTATCAACAAGATTTTTGAATGTTTAGGGCCTATTTTTTTTGCATTGCTTCAAAACATTTGCACAGCAAATATCAGTTCATTTGACATACAGTGACCCGTGCTGACTTGTATTGGAACTTTTTCATACAAGAGTACAAACGCGCGGGCGGCACGCACTCTCTTCGTCGTCATTCAAATGCATTTTGTTGCGATATTATTTTGCCACTTCAAAATAAAAATAAAAAAATGAACTAACATGAAGAGGTGAATGTCTCTTATTTGAAAATCTTTAGGGCCTTGTCGGCACGGGTTAGAATCATCGTATAGGGATGAAATCTCGTGTCCAAATAGACCACACACACAAACACACTTACTCACACACTCGCACACACATTTAAAGGGTGTGCATTATTCTTGCTCTTCTCCTTTTTTCTATCTACTACATATTTTCCCTCCATTTCCGTTCCGGTATAGTATTTATATCATATACCCCAAACTACATCATTTAAGACATTTGTATCCTATCAAATAAATTTTTACCGAGTGAATTATGAAAATTTAACTTTGCAGTACCTAAATTATTTGGTATACAAACAGACAAGCAGCATGGGTAAACTATCCGAACAACCTATTCGTAACGATATTTTGTTACAGACATCTTAATCTTCGTCTGACATCCGAATCGTTATCAAAAGCGTAGTAATATACGAGCATGTTCGGATTTTTTGGCAATTGATATTTTTAAAAGAAAATAACCGCAAGCTTGTTTTTATAACTCACATAATTTAGACAGAGTTCGAAAGCGTTGTATATTTTGTTACCAAGTAATGATCGCTGTTTTCTCAATATATATATATTTTTTATCTATGGAGACGGGTCATTGATCGCTGTTTCCTTTACGAACAGTTCTCTGGTATTGTTCGTTAGACTTTGATATTAAATATCCACTGCGATGATTTAATGACGCAGGATATCCTGTGCTAATAATTAGGCTTTTCATTCTACCAAGAAGTTCCTTGATTGAGAAATGGAGTTTAAATACTGCTTCCAAAAGACAGAATTTTTATTTCATAGACTGCAAATAAATAAAATACATAATTTCTGATACATCTCACTTTGTCTTTTTTCTTATTTTTTTTAGTATTACAGACATTTCAGATGTATTGTCTACCGAGAAATCTGCGTACGTTTCCAAGTCACTAATGTAAAAACAAAAATATCCGTTCACCGTAAGGTAAATTCTTCTACGTTGTTTTCCCCACCTAACGACGTCTTGGATCTCGAATATTTCTCTTATCCTGGTGTTCCTTATTTATCTCGTAGAACCTTGCCAGAAATGCTAGAGTCTTTATTTCTGAATCTCTTAGCCCGCATTTTGTAACTGCGATGTCCACTCTGGGTCGCACACAAGTTTTATTTATTTCAATTTTGCTGCCAATCTTCATGTCACAGTTTTTCCATATAGGTTTTTCCATATAGGTACCCTACGACTGCAGCCATGTTAACTTTCCCCATCACTCCACATCGCAGATCTGTTTGACACCACA
The DNA here is from genome assembly GCF_059751285.1 of Brachycentrus maculatus. Classification (NCBI taxonomy): domain Eukaryota; kingdom Metazoa; phylum Arthropoda; class Insecta; order Trichoptera; family Brachycentridae; genus Brachycentrus; species Brachycentrus maculatus. Next base: position 46,972 of record NW_028281631.1, on the reverse strand, counting down.
AATATAATTTATTAGAAATATTTAAGTGCATGAAAAAAGTGAAAAAAAAAATAGTTAAAGTGTGTCCAAATACTTGTTCACAAATCTGGATGATCTCCAATTTTTGGAGTTATTTTTCACATTAGTTTTCAGCCTATGACTATCGTCCGCCCCGTAAATGCGCAGACGTCCATGTTCTTCTTCATCTTTGATAAGATGTCAAAAAAAATATGAAAAATAATATTGTTTAAATGATTTTACGAGTGATTCATAAAAAAAATGTAGGTGAGACCGTAAGCAACATCAAGTGTAGAAAAGAAAAATAAAAGTGATACGTTTCCCTCACCATAGAGAAAAGTGTTGCTAGTTAAGAATGAGATTGCGTAGGCAACACGTTCATGTCTTTGTAAATAAAGAAACTCATTTTTTCCTTATTACTGTTTTTATTTAAAAACACTTCAAAGCCTCGGTTATGTAAATACTATAAATTCCGCTCGTTTTGTAAAATCTTCATTGAACCAGCTGAGACTCGCTTTATACCAAGTACAGCATAAGCTCTTTTGGAGATTAGTATAAACAAAAAGTTCATTACTTCAAAATTTATCGTTACATATAAAGACCAATTACAATTAGTAAAATGGATAGTAGATTACTCTATTGTATATTATTCATTGTAGATATACGAGAATGTATGTTAAGAACCAACGTAGGATAAATAAGAAGACAAGCGACATATATAGAGTATATTCTGAATATTTTAAAAATAATGATACATTCTCGTTCGGTCAAAAAGCATTTGGGATCGCGAATCGAGAATCGAATTACATTGTGACAAGATTTACAAATCACGCGGCCAAAATCCATTTGGCACGCATCTAATGTAATTTGGAGCATAAACACGTTAGTGTTATTGTAAAATCATGGGTTACGAGTGCGACAATGGCAGTATAAGTGCAATTTATTACCAAACAGTGGGTTCACTTGTATCATCGTTGATCACGACTATCATACTTTGATGTTATTGGCAACATTTTACAGTGTCGATGTTAATTCATACACACACACGCACACGTACATACGGGAACGTGTTTTTTTATTGGAATCACCCATCCTCCAAGTGACTCTGAAATCTATCTACGGCTTACGCAACGCCACTCATCATGTTCTTACTTAGGTCTCAACATTAATTTAACATTACAATTCTTATCCGCTCCTAATGGTGCGTTAAGCGCTGCATCATATAAAAGCAATCTTGATTGTTAAACACACGGAGGAAAGGTCCTACGCTTTAGGTAGAAGTCTGAGTAATGTTAAATAATAATTAGAGTGAAGAGTCACTTATATTTCTTTTTAACGACTAAGGGATCGAATTCGTGATCGCCACAGTGGTAGCCAAACGTGCTGACCACTAGATTATGGAGGTAAACAATACAAATAAATTTTAATATAAAATTTAATAATCTTAGCTGAGAGCAACTCAACTCTTTATGATAAAAGTTGATATAATTTCACGTAATTTCAAGTGGAAAAGTCTAGACAAAAACACTTGCTATAGGGATTAAGAGACGCGATTATTCTTCTTCTTCTTTTCATAGATCCTCAGGATCTGTATGTGCCTCCGCCTGTCGCTCTTGGGATGTTGACTGCCAGCTATCTCTCCACCTTTTCGGAGGTCTACCTGGGGGTTAAGGGTTTCATTTAAGGGGGATACGTGGAAGTCTGTTTTCCGACATTCAGTTAACATGTTCATTCCAGTATCGCCTTCGTTGTCGCCCTCACCTCACGATATCTTCCGTCTTAAACATGCTCCGGATATTAGTGTTTCTTACGCGGTCTCGCAACGTGTTTCCGGTTATAGATCAGATAGTTTTCATCTCAGAGTTTCAAAGACGAGATTTAGTTCTTCAAGAGACAGTTTGATTATATTATTAATAGCATATAAAATACTAAACAATTACTTTTATGTTACACAAGGTTCTATATTGAAATGATGAATATCTATCTTACTACAACTGCTTATTTATTTGATCATTCTTTCAAACCATAATTGTTTTTGGGCATTCGTCAATACGTAACGTATATACATAAATATATATATATATATATATATATATATATATATATATATATATATATATATATATATATATATATATATATATATATATATATATATATATATATATATATATATATATATATATATATATATATATATATATATATATATATATATATATATATATATATATATATATATATATATATATATATATATATATATATATATATATATATATATATATATATATATATATATATATATATATATATATATATATATATATATATATATATATATATATATATATCACGACTACTTATCACGTTTTATGAAACCTTTGATAATATCGTAATTCAACATAACATTTAGCTTTCCATCAATTTTAATGTATTTATTGATAGGACCTTAATCCATGCATACCTTTTGGAAAAGATAATGTTTGGGCAAATTACTAACAATTTATTATTTGAATGTTGCTTGCATAAAAAAAAATAATCAATAAAATTTATTTTCTGAAAAAAACAGATAATTTTTCTCTCCGTTTTCATTGTTATAAAATTTATTTTTTGCTTTACATTATCGTTTTTAAAGCATAAATGGTATATTTAAATCCCGTCAATTTTGTTCTTCATATTTTGTACAAAAAATATCTTATAAGCAGTTTTTAATCTTAGTTTCATAGCTAATCGCTTAAAAAACAAACTGTGTGTAAATATGAAATCATTCAAGGAGAAACTGATAAGAGTCATTGAAGGAAAATGAAGTCAAGTGCCAACACATAAACCATGTAGGATGACTTGGCGCTTAAATACTTGTTTGAGCTTCTTGCGTATTACAAAATAATAATCGTTTAAATAAGGGTGTTAAAAATATTTATGTGAAGGGGGTTAAAAAGTTTTTAAACGAACAGGTGGATTTATATTGTTTAAAACTAAGTAGTTTTTATATTTAAGTATTTTTTATTTGCTTAATCAAGTTAATTTTTTTATATAATTTAATACAATTTCAATACATTTTAATACAATAATTCCAAATACAATCTTTGATTTAAGTTGCGCTGAGCCATCCAAAAAAAGTTCTTGTGCTTGGAGAGGGATTTGATTGCTTAGTTTTTTTTACTGTACAGTCTGTAGGTATAAGTTCATAGTATTCATAAAATTTCTTTTTTAGAGTGTTTGTGTCTTAAAATTTTAGCATAAAGGGAGGCTTTAATTTTTTTAATTCCTAAGTACGAGTATACCAACTAATTATGTATTTTTTTTGGTACGGTTTTGTGTTGCGTTTGGGTATTTTAAAATAATTTTGTTTTTTTTTGGGAAATATTTGTTTCTAGTTTTGAGTGTATTTTTTTGAGAAGTTTTTAAATTGATGGCATATTATATTGAAACTGGGTTTTGAAAAAAATAATAATTTATGATTTTTTTGCAAAAATTAAAAGAGAATTGTGTCAAAACTCGCAAAAATACGTTCTTATAAGCTGGTTTAGTGATGCAGTAGCGTTTTATTTTGAATTTATATCGAAATAATAAAACAGATTTTTAAATAATAAAATAATAAGTTACATGTAGAGTTACTTCATAAAAATAAATTACTTTAATAAATATATAATAATAAAACCCTTATCCGCACCCCAATGGTGCAAAGGGCACTATGTCATATAAACGCTGTGTTATCTTGATCGTTGTTAACACATGAAGGAAAGGTTATCAGCCCTGCGCTTCAGGTACCAGTCCAGGGTAATATTGAATAAATATTGCAGTGAAAAAATCACTTATATTTATTTTACCCCCCCTGGGAATCGAACCCGGGACCTCCAGAACGGTAGCCGAGCGTGCCGACCATTACACTACGGAGGCGGACAAATTATTTTTAAAATATTTTTAAATTAAATTTAATAAATAAATTTTTATATTTAATAAATAACTGAACTATGAAAAAATCATATAAATAACATTGAAAAAAAAACGGATATCACTTTTTAAATACAATAAACGTAATTTTCTTATTTTAGAAAATGCAGATGGGAACAATATGGTTAATAATTTGTTTTTGTGAAGGTACATATAAATAATATTCAGAATTTAAACATTAATTATTGTTATGCAATACACATTAAGGCTTTTAGCTTAAAAAATAAGCCTCAGGAACCAACGAAGCCTGCGAAAACTATAAAATTGTTCCAAAAGGTTAAAAAAAAGCTTTCCTATACTCCCAACCAAGCATGAAACAGTCACCGTTAACTTACTGTTATTTAAAGTAATCATTGGTTTTTCAAAAGAAGGTGACATTAGATATTGTATTTGCTCAGTTCACTATCCATCGTTACGAGCGAATAAAGAAAATGTAATGAAAATATTTCATATCTCTTAAAATCACTATTACTACTACTACCATGACGCTTTTTCCTCGTGAGGGTAGGCAGAGAGGATGAAACCCCACTTTCTTCTATCTTGACATACCTACACTCCTTGCTTCCTTTACACCCATACAACTAGTCATAAATATCCCTCCGATTACCGTTAGAAATTATCTCCGGTGAATATTATCCTTTTAAATTTTTTCAAATTTTTCTTCATTATGCTAGTTAAGAAATGTATCTAACTTAACTTTACTGCCAAAACGTTTATTAAATAAAAAAAATTAATAGTCTAAGACGGAATGTTTTCTGTTAACAGTAAGTTATTAAATTTAATAATAAATAAGTAATAAGGATAATGAAATTTGCACAGCCATTGTTTTACCGCGTTTTGGATTATTAAAGTCATAACATTTTAATGGGAATTTGGGTTCGCTCTCAATTAAAATAATTAAAATCTTGATCTGAAACATGCAACGGAGAGAATGTAGAAAATGTACGAACAATGAGCGAATATAGCGCACAAAAGAAAAAAAAGGGCGTCTCTTTTCCCTTAAGGAATTTTCCCTAGTGCGAAAATTTCACGCTTACTTAAGAATAAAGGAGGGGTTCATATAGAAAACTTAATGTAGTTTTACCTTTATATATGAAGTGATGTTTTGATTTCTTCATATTATTTAAAAATCATTCCACTTTTTTCACATTTTTCAGAACTCGACACAGTGTACAGTAAATTTTTATTTTATTTTTAGTTTTTTTAATATTATATTATTTTAATGATTTCAGGGTAATTAATCTTAATTCCAAGTTTTAAAAATAACCATTGTTAGAGTTGAATTGATTTCAACAAATAATTCGAATTACACAAAGGCGTTAAAGCTAAATAGAATTTTAATCAAACACATTTGTTTGTCCAGAGAATATAATAGGACAGAAGGTTTCTTACTCGTATTCTAAGTACCTGGTAGTCTTCCTTTGTAGTGCATTTAATAGGGGTCCGTAACAAAGAGAGACAAGCAGACACCAACCCTTCCTAAGAGGGGTAAAACAATGTGGAATACTGTAAAAAGGTGGTGTAAATAAGAATAAGAATAAGAGGTAGGATATCTTTCTTCCCAGCCTAAAAATCTCTCGACTTTGACAAAGCATCGAGATTCCAAGTTATTTAAATGGAAAGTCTTGATATTGATCGCGGAAACAGAAATGATGCTACCATTACGTATAAATGTATTTTTCGAGACTTTTTATTTTATTTAATTCAATGAATATAAAATAGTTCACCTATTTTTTTTGTTAATTAAGTATTTTTCCTGTTTACCTATGTTTTATGTTTTAGATCCTCAGGACCAAAGGATCACAAACTTACTCAAAAGTAAACAACAGTCTCTAAAAAATGATTTATTTAGAGACAGAATGTTGTGAACTTTAGAGACATTTTTTTTTTTTTTTTTAAATGAAACTCTTGATTATACCACTTAATGAGTTTTATTTATACACACGACTGGTTCCGAAAACTTACAGATGTTTTTATCTTCTGTTAAATATTTAATTTTATTTATTGTTTCATAATTCAATAAATAAAATAAATATAACTCAAGTGGTAAAATACAAGTGTTTTTTTACAACTTATGAGACATTTAAAACTAAACATATTATTACAAACTTTTTTTTTTGTTTTCTATAATTCCTTCAATGGATTATTCTAGTTACGTTTCCTTGTTTAAAAAACGTATCGTTTTCCATTTTCATTTAAAAACATCCTCATTGCTAAAAAAGGTTGTTTGTTATTTCGAATAAAATGTATTGTTTATCTCATAAATTTATTTAAAAAAATCGTTACCAAATAGAAAAACATGTGTTGCATGAACTTTTTTTTTCCTTAAACCTATTTTAAATTTCAGTATGTACAAGTATTACAAAGATATTTGAATGAACCGTCTTCTTTCCTCTGGTCACCATTCGCTCAAATAATTAAGGTTACTGAATCGGATTAAAAGGGTGTTAAATTGATTGCTAATTATTTCGCCGTCTCCGTGGTGTAATGGTCAGCGTGTTGCTACCGTGCTGGAGGTCCCGGGTTCGATTCCCAGGGAGGTGAAAATAAATATTAGTGATTTTGCACAGTAATATTTATTTAATATTACCCTGGACTGGTTCCTGAAGCGCAAGAGTGATCACCTTGCCTTAATGTAAGAAATGATCAAGATAACACTGCGTCAATTCGATGCAGTGCCCTTTGCACCATTGAGTGCGGATAAGGGTTATAAGTAATTATTGGAAGGCAAGATACCCAGTCGTGCGAGCTAGATATTGATCTAATTTAACATAAAGTTATGTTTATGTTTTGTATGGACATTTCTTGGTGGATTGCATTTTTTGTAATGATGTGAGAACTATACAGTTTTTGTCACTTCCATTTTATTTGACTGATTAGGTTTCGTAATTAACGACATCATCAAACTGAGTCTGACTGGGTGGGGGACAGACATAGTCAGACGCAGAAACATTTATTTTCTATGAAATTTTGTTCCATGCAAAACGTAGCTTGATATTTACATAAAAATGTATCCAGTAATTGAAAAAAAGAAAATATTAATTTTTTATTTGTCAAAATATTCCAAACGAGTGATGTGATTTGAGGGCGAGAATTTTAGCTTATTACGGTGTGACAAATTGACGGGTCACCGCGTTATTGAGTTGACACAATCGTTATGGCGTCGAACAGAAATTCGGCAGTTGGTACGTATAATATATCCTACATAGACCAAGTCTTTTCTCATATTAATATTTTTTCGTGTTTTGTTTACTCTAAATATAACTAAAAATATGATTTTAACAATAAATTTTTACATTTTCTTACGTCAATTTACCGTCTTCAGCATTGTCTAGATTTGAATAATTTAGCAAAAGTTACAATTGAAAATATAGTGTTTTAAATTAATTTGTAAATGAAGTTTCATAATGAAGAAAATTTGTAATATATATATATATATACATATATATATATATATTTATATATATATATATATATATATATATATATATATATATATATATATATATATATATATATATATATATATATATATATATATATATATATATACATATATAAATATATATATATATATATATATATATATATATATATATATATATATATATATATAAATATATATATATATATATATATATATATATATATATATATATATATATATATATATATATATAAATATATATATATATATATATATATATATATATATATATATATATATATATATATATATATATATATATATATATATATATATATATATATATTTTTTTTTATTCATTTAATATATTTACATTTTTATTTATAACATAATAACATTTGAATCATTTATACATATGTAGAACTTTTATATTTCGATTCGCTGTGCCTCTCCATAAAAGAGTCTGAGCTCTTGTGCTTGGAAAGGGACTTACACTCGTGGTTTAATGTTATATAATAAAAGATATAATAGTTTTTTTAATATATTTTTTTAAAGATTTAAATGTATAGAGCTTTAATTTTTTTCTTGAGGATTTTTATATCATCTATTTTTTTTATTTCTTTAGGGAGTTTATTGAAATGTTTGATTGCCAAATATTTGAAGTTTTGCTGAAATTGCTTGGTGTTGCATTTTGGAATAGAAAAATCGTTAGAGAATCTCGATGATAAATTCTTTGTAAAATTTAAGTAGTTGTCACCCTTTAGTATTTGAAAAACTGCGGTTTTTTTATAAATGGATTCTATATTTGGGACTTGAAATTTTTTAAATAATAATTTTGTTGGAAATATGTTTTTTTTTTCAAGATGACTTTAATTATGGTTTTCTGTACTATTTTCACTGAGTTCAGTATGTTGTTGTATGAGCCTCCCCATGCAATAATGCCATACTGTAGTAGTGAGTGAACGATAGCATAGTAAACTCTTTTTAGGTTGTCGATGGTTAGTATGTTTCGGATTCTAATGAATATATATATGCATTTTCTTATTCGTTTTACTAGTTCATTAATGTGACTATGGTATTTCAAATGTTGGTCTATTATAACACCTAGATATTTTATTTCTTTTTTTGGACATAAAACAGAACATAAGTTTTTGCAATTTGAATCCCTGCAGTCACCATTGTGAATTGTAATTTTTATATTTGTCGGTATTTTGAGTTTATGGATACAAAATGGGATAAAGAATGTTTTATCTGTATTTAGGGATAATAGATTATTGTCAAACCAGAATTTTAGGATTTTCATGTCCTTATTTGCGCGATCATTTACGGTATTCCAGTTGGGTCCGTTTATAACTATTGCGGTGTCGTCAGCATAGGATATTATGTTACCGCTGATGTTTTGGTGAAATATGTCGTTGACATAGATGATAAATAGTAAAGGGCCTAAGACTGTACCCTGAGGTATACCGAAATTACTAGTAAGGGGTTGGCTATAGGCTTCATTGATTTTGACAATTTGGGTTCTTTCGAGAAGATAACTCTGGAAAAGTTTTAAGGCTTTACCCGTAATTCCGACAGATTTTAGTTTTAATAGAAGTTTATCATGAGAAATACTGTCGAAAGCTTTTCTTAGGTCGACAAAAATTCCTATACAGTTGAGTGATTTATCGAGAGAATCTTGGATGATGTATGATAGTTTGGCAATTGCATCTTGTGTGCTTCTTTTTTCCATGAATCCGTATTGGTTTTCATTGATTATATTAAATTTATTTACATATGTGGACAGTCTTTTTTTAATGATTTTTTCGATGATTTTACCTATGTTTGATATGAGAGATATAGGTCGGTAATTTGTGACTGATTCTGGATTTCCAGATTTGTAGATGGGGATGATAATGGCTTTCTTGTAAATTGAAGGGAATATACCGGTTGTGAGGCTAAGGTTTATGATGTGTGTCAAAGGTTTAGAGATTTGTTTTTTTATGAACTTTAATGTATTAACAGAGTGTCCGTCGTATCCCGGGGCAGATCCTCCTTTCATATTTGTTATGATTTCTTCAATTTCCTCCTGGGATGTTATTTGTAATGATGCTAATATATTATTGGAAGTTGGAGTATCTGTTTTGAAAATATCGGAATTAGTTTGAGTAGGGATTTTTTGCGCTAAATTTTTACCAACACTGGCAAAAAAATTATTAAACATATTAGCAGTTTTGTGAGGCATTTCTAAGCAATGAATTCGTGAATTTTCGTTTGAGAGGTACATTATTTTTTTTTGCTGGGGGTGTTTTTTATCAATTATATCATTTATTATATTCCACATTCTCTTACTGTCATTTTCTGCAAAATCTATTTTTGTTTTGTAATATTTTTCTTTGGTATTTTTGATGAGAAAAAAAAGTTTTTTTCTATACAGTTTAAAATATTTTTTTAGGCTTTCGTTTTCGGGATTTTTTCTATTTTTTTTTATTAGACTTTCTTTATGTCTTATAGACACAATAAGTCCATGCGTAATCCACGGTTTTATTGGTTTGAATTTTGATGATTTTTTTCTGAAGGTTTGGTATTTGCTGGCATTCATGATATGACAAAATTTTTCTTCGAATAATTTAAAGCATGTGTTTACATCGGTACATTGGAATAATTCTTCCCATTTCTCGGAGTTGAGTTTATTTAAAAGTGAATTATTTAATGTCGGTGCTGAAGAGGTTTTATTTGGTATGTTTATATTCGTTATATGTGTGTTAGGTAGGTTATATGAGTATTTAATTATTGTTGTAAAATGATCAGTAATAGAGGTGTGTATAACGCCAGCTGTTATATTATCAGAATCGAGTGCGTTACAGAAAATATGGTCTATACAGGAAGGTCGTTGACCTTGAATGTTTCTAGTGGGATTATTAATAAATGATGTGAAATTGAATTCCGCTAGAGTATTCAAATAATTATGTTTATTATTGCAGTCATATTCCCTGTCGATGGATAAATTTATGTCACCTAATAAAAAAGTTTTTTCATTTTTGAGATTGATTAAGATACATTTTAAATGTTCTATGAATGTTGTTATCGATGAAGAATGAGTTCTGTAGATTGCTAAAACATTGTTAATGTGACCTTTGTAATTAATTTTAATTTTTAGGATATTAACATTTTTTATTATTATTTCTTCGAAATCAATAACGTTATGTGTATTTGCTATGAAAATTGCGATTCCGCTATTTTTGTTGATGATGTTTTTTGTTGCATAATAAGTGTAGTTCGGAATGTGGTAATCGATATCATATGATGAGTGAGTTTCTGTCAATATAATCACGTCCAGTCTATTAAAACTATTTGTTACTACTATGAATTCGTCAAAATTTTTTCGTATACTTCGAATATTCATATGCAATATAATTAAGCTATTGTCAGGGTTTGGATCTATTATAGCATTTGTATCATTAACGGTATGAAAAGTTCGTTCGTCTATTTGGAATTTAGTATCTATAGAATTAATTAAGAAGTCAGTCATTAGAACTGAGAGAAGATATAAAGATAATAAAAATAAAATAAAAATAAGAATAGGTAAATGATAAGGAGAAAATTACGGTTAGTGAAGTAATAATGTTTTTTTTTATGATTGTGTGGAAATGCATATATATACTCACTAAAAACAAAAAATACTTACTCATAATCTATTCGGTCTTTCGCTATGATCAACATTTTTTTTCTGTATTCACAGCAGGTATTATCCGCGCTGTGATCAGTGGAGTATTTCATATTGTAGTTGCGATTTTGCGAAGCGCAGTTAAAACAATTAGATTTTTTATCTAAATTTGTGCAGTTTTTTTGCGAGTGCTCTCCTGAGCAGTGACGACATGTAGGTGGTTGAGTTCGAGATAAGCATCGTAGAGCAGTGTGACCATATTTTTGGCAGTGGAAACACTAAGTTAGAGGGTTGCAGTCTTCTACTGTAATTCTTTGAAAGTTTATGTTGAGTTTGCCCTTTTCTATTAGAATTTTCCTTATTTTGCCTGAAGTTTGTATAATATAGTTAGTCGTGTCTCTATTGATTCCTTCTTTGTCATTATTTTTAAATTCTTTTAATAATTTTATACTATTTTTATCGTCTTCTTCTAAACCATTATTTTGCATAATGATGCCGTTTACTATTTCTTCTTCGGAGAGGTGGGTTTCTAGTCTTTTTAGGATGAGACATGGTTTCCTTTTTTGTATTTCTTCTGCATTAACGTCTCTTCCTAGTACATTATTGATTTCTTCTACTAGAATTTTCGTGTCCTCTTTTTTAGTGCAGTTGATGATTAGTTTATTGACTCCGACTTTTTTGATACCGTCGATGCCTATTTTTAGTTTTGGTATTTTAATGTTTTTTTTTATTTTATCTTTGATTTCTTGGGAGATTATGTTGTTTTTTCCTGTTATTATTATTGCATGTTTTTGTTGGGGTACAGGTATTTTATTATTTGTTGTAAGTACTTGTGAGTACGTCCTCTTGCTGTTGTTTAAGTATTCTTCGATTTTTTTTGTGTAGGTTTCGTTGTTTTTTATGATTTTTTCCTGCAGGTTAATTATTTGGCTATGGTATTCGTTTTTTTCTTTATTAATTTGCTCTTCTAGCGCCTTTAAATTCTGTTCTAGAACATTTTTTATTTTCGAATCTTTAACCGTAGTGATTTTGTTTATTTCATTTCTGATATTGTTGATTATTGGTTCCATATTGGGCGTGAATTCGCGTCGCCCGTCCGGGCGTGCGCGGGTTTGTGTTTAGACGGTAGTTATCACGGCAATAAGCTATATGTAATTATCACTATACGTCCGCTCACTACTGCTGACAGAAGTGAAGTGATATATATATATATATATATATATATATATATATATATATATATATATATATATATATATATAAATATATATATATATATATATATATATATATATTTATATATATATATATATATATATATATATATATATATATATATATATATATATATATATATATATATATATATATATATATATATATATATATATATATATATATATATATATATATATATATATATATATATATATATATATATATATATATATATATATATATATATATATATATATATATATATATATATATATATATATATATATATATATATATATATATATATATATATATATATATATATATATATATATATATATATATATATATATATATATATATATATATATATATATATATATATATATATATATATATATATATATATATATATATATATATATATATATATATATATATATAAATATATATATTTATAAATATATATATATATATATATATATAATGTCGAAATGTTATATTATTGTAGTCATGCTGAAACAGAGCTGAAACTTTGTCACGTTTTAAGCCGACGCACAGTGCGTTATTTTGGCAATCTAGGGCTACTTTATTATTACGCTTAAAATATACCGGTTTTAGTAGGTTTTTGGATACCATCACTTATAAAATACTTGATTGAGTGAACACTTTGTATTTATCTTATAGTATTTGTAGAAAAAATATAATATAATGGGTATTAAAACAACTTCCATGCTCTATGAAAAGAAGTTACAGTTAAATGTGTTTGTATTTACAATTAAATGTTTTGGTAGATATTAATTATATTTTAATATTTGTTGTAGATGCATATATGCATAAAACGTCATTACCAATGTTTGTAAAAGAAAGGTATATATTCGTATATGAGGCAAGGAATTAATTGAAAATGGAGAATATTCAAGTTATGTTTTATTCTGAATCAATATTATTTAAATATTCTTCTGATTCATCAAACTCATAAGCAAGTTGTAGATATTTGAATAGGTAAACATGATCACATGGCATCGCACACTTTACCATCTATCATACAAAAAATCATCGTAGGCTTCACGTGCATTTTTATTTCATTCACAAGCATTTTTGTTGGAGAAAGTGTCGTAATTTCATCCACAATTTTTTCTAACTTCTGTAGTTATTGTATTCACCGTTTTTTTAGTAAAAACCAATTTGATGGGGTGCCAATATCTGTTCGACAATGGTGCACAATTTTGCCACATTTATTTTTTCGGTTGTGTTTAACAGTTCCACTATACTTGTACATATTTGTATTGACACCATAGTAATACTAAGCAAACTTTCGTCCGTATGATGGTCTTCTAAAAAATTTTATCGGCACATGTTTTGTTCTGCATCATGACAGACCCACTTTATAATTATATTCAAACTATTTTTTTTCGAGTGACAAAGAGTTTCAAGCACTTCTTCTTGAACCTTGCATAATGGCCCCCCAGTATGATCGTTAAGTGACTAAAGCGGAATTTCAGCTGAACTTTCGTTGATGGTGATTCCTGGAGGATAGCACAATTTCATAGCTTCTTTCACTTAGTAAGGTGGATATTGTTACCTATTTACATCTTTAATTTGTTGCCTTATGATATCATTCTGGTTTATAGATTTTATATGGCTAGTGCTTGATCCGCAGATAATTTGGCTTATTTTTTAATGAAAGACTTGCGAATTTTTTATATCGTAGGGAAAGCAGAAGATAACTCTCTAATGAGGGCGGCAGAATATTTTTTCCAGTTTTTCTCAGTTTGATTACTGTGGATAAGGACAACTCTTCTTGGGTTGTTAATTCAACAAGATTTTGTATTTTTCGTTTTTTGACCTTAGATGATGACCTTTCAAAAACCTTTCAAGGCCTACAAGGCTTACAAATTGACTTACCTTCTAAAGTACCTGATTGAACTTGAGTAAAAATATTAGAAAATATAAGATTTCCTTGAAGAATCTATGAAAAATTTGAACTCAATAATTGTTTTCGACATTTACCCGATTTATTCCACTTTTGCTCAAATTTTTGACAAAAACTTCTGATTTTTGTTTTAAAACTAGTCAAAACCTTAAATGGCAATAAAAAAAATATTGAATTGCTCCAAAATATATGCAATTATGGCATCAACTCTCACGCGTTTCGAATATACGACCCATATGTCAAAAAATTACTGACGAGAAATTTGCGTAGTCATTCTGAAATTGAGAAAAAAATGTATGAGTAAGGCAAATTATGCAAAAAGTTATCATATATGCTAATAAGAATATAAGTTCAGCTTTAATAAAAATAGTATCTTAGTACTGTATTTTACGGTATCGCATACTAAAAGCCTACTTAAAATTGGAATAAAGCAATTATAATTTATATTAACAAGCTATAAATTCAATAAGACTTTGCAGGCTAATGAAACGATATTTACTAAAATAAAAACACGCACAATATACCTTGATAATCTAGTATTATACAAATATAGTACAAGTATTACAAATACATGATACAAATTTATAATATGATAACTCAAGCGACTGATGCGCATTCGTTTAAAACCGCTCTCCCCCACCGCACCGGCGCGCTGAAGCTCGGGTTTCCGATACGTTTTTGTATTTTTCGGAATGATTTAATTTAAAAATAATTTAAGAGTTTTGTAAAGTGGTTTGTTTGCCATTGGAATATTTTTTTTTTCAAAATACAAGCCATCGAAAAAAATAATAAAGTTCCGCTAGATTGCCAATATAACGCACTGTGCGACGCACAGTGTGCAATATGACCGATCTAGCTTTACTTTAATCGTTTTTTTCATATTTTAATTTAACATATTTGAATATCAAAACTTATTAATCAATAAACGGTGCAATCTTCTGCATACCTATTTTATTTTTAGGCTCAAATATGTATCACGTCGCAAAGTTGATGAGCAGCGTGACACCAGATTTCAACTCCTAGTCAGTCGCGGATCAACGCCCGGTTTGATTTGATATTTGTCGGACTTTAGTGCTTTTAATGTTTTTTTTTTTTAAATAGACATTTTTAAACATAGTATTTTATTTATATTTATTCTAAAAAAACTTAATATACTCGTATTAGTACGTAAATTCGTTCAATTTATAAAACATGTAAAAAAATGGGCGAAAATATTTTAACTGTGCATTCACTTAGACCTACAAAAAAAAGCCCCCTCTTACCATCTTTGATATAAATGTTTATAATAAGTTTCATTCCTTATTATTTCAGTACAGTAATCTACATTTCCCCAAATTCCCCCGTTTAGGAGATATTTTTATTTTTCAGTGGGTCATGCATCGATTTCGAGAAGAGAATTTTATGGCGTATGGCGGAATAGCAATAAAAATAACCGTAATAAGCACCTCTGGAACTATGTATCTAATAAATTTAAATAATGTCGCATCTGGGCCCGAATCTAAAGCCTACTGGACTAACCTGTTACCAAATATAATTTCAATTGTTCATAAAATCATTTTTTTATGCCAATAATAATCTTTTCAGTATTAAAGTAAAACCATATCGGTCATATTACACACTGTGCGACGACAGAATTCAGCTTTGCTTTGCTACTGAGCACTGAGTAGCTTAGTTTATAAGTAGCTTAGCATTATAATGTCACACAATTATTTTATCCATTATTCTTAAACGATGAAGATATTGCAAAAAACTCATACAACGAAAAACATTTTGTTTGTATTTAAATAATAAATATTTACAAGATCACATTTTTTCGATTTTTTTTCTGTTTGATTTGATTGGATTTAATTTTTTGTATTTTTTTATTATTTGGGAATTTCACCGAACAGTCATTCAAATATGTGCTTGAGTACTACAAAAAAATAACTTGTGAAATTCCAATAACAAATACCACTTTGAAAATATGTAAGAATACTTGGAAGAAGGACAAGAGGGAGACAAAAAGTAAAGGGGAATAATAAAAACTCAAGTCAAAGACAGATTGTACGAAACGAGGGATACACTGCAATATAAATATCGACTGATAACGCAAGTGATCTCAGTGAAAATGTCGGGTTGAATATATCAAAAACCCCATATTCATTGTTTACTTATTATGAAAACTGATTAATATAGGAACATTGTATATATTTAGTTCTACTCGTAGAGAGCGCCCTGGTGTCAGTTGCCCTGATGATAATAGTTACAAAATGGTTATTAGAACAGAGCAATTTATTAAATAAATAATAAACAAAGGAAGATGATCTTTCTTATGATTTTAAGTGATACTAAATATAAAGTTTTCGCCTCCTATATATTTTAAGAGAAATACTTAGTTACTTTTAAAAAAAATCCTTATCCGTACCCCAATGGTGCATAAGGCACTGCTTCATATAAACGTGTTATCTCGATCGTTTACACATGAAGGAAAGGTGATCAGCCCTACACTTCAGGTACCAGTCCAGGGTAATATTGAATAAATATTACAGTGAAAAAATCACTTATATTTATTTGACCCCCCCTGGGAATCGAACCCGGGACCTCCAGAACGGTAGCTGAGCATGCTGACCATTACACTACTGAGGCGGACAGAGGTCATTTTAATGTATTATATATTTTTTTATAAACTTACTTAGGTTTATAAAAATATACATTAAAATAACAATCCTTAATATTTGAATATCCATATACCTACTTTAAAAAAATGTGTACGTTCATCAAAAATTTTTGGATATTATATTTAAATTTACTATATTTTAAAGTGCATTTAAATAATCTTGTAACATGTTTGGAATATTAAAAGCGTTAACTTTGTGGATCATATTGATATATTATTTTGAGAAATAAAAGGAATTTGTTTTTTGATCAACCCACATATGTGAGTAGACCAAAAAACAAAGTCTTTTTATTTATTTCTCAAAATAATATAATCTTGTAACATTTCATACCTTTACGATTCAAGCGGGCATATTTCAGTTTTCAAAAGTTACTTCAAGTTGCTTCAAATAAATAAAAAAACATTTTTATACACTTAATTTTTCAGCTTAAAAATTCACCTTCCATAGCTTAATGAAAGCCAAATAATAATTATTGAGTCTCGAAAAAAACTTTATGCGTAAATTTCATACTAAAAATAATCAAAAGAATTTTAATAAAACAACTGAGGGATTCACACAGGGATTCATATATGTGTATATATATATATATATATATATATATATATATATATATATATATATATATATATATATATATATATATATATATATATATATATATGTATATATATATATACATATATATTTAAAAATATATATATATATATATATATATATATATATATATATATATATATATATATATATATATATATATATATATATATATATATATATATATATATATATATATATATATATATATATATATATATATATATATATATATATATATATATATATATATATATATATATATATATATATATATATATATATATATATATATATATATATATATATATATATATATATATATATATATATATATATATATATATATATATATATACACACACAATATATGTATATGTACATACATTGTTAAAATTCTAATTATAATGCTTGAATCATTAGAATTCCAGTAGAGACGTCTTTGTTTAGATGAAGAAGCTTTTTATTGAACAGAAACTTGTTCATTTGTATATGAGGTTTGATTCCTGGATTATAATCACATACTTAAGAAGAATAAGAAACGCGAGAAAATATCATTTTTATTTTATTATTTTAGCTTTGTTAAAGCTTTCTTATTATTTGATCAATTAATTTATTTACATTTTGAATTTTTTTTTTTCACACATATTTTTTTTTCGAATACGCATGAATCCCTCATTACAAAATACATACTTTACCATTCCGTTATTCTAGGGTTACTTGTAAAAATAAAAGTTTTATAGTGATATCATTATTTTTCACCATTTTTTATAAATATTTCAAACACCATTTAAAGTATTTGAATAAATTGAAAGTTGAATGCCTATTTTCTATTCATTGTAGATTTCAAGTTGAAAATCTGTGCCAAAAAATTTTCAAGCAAACTATTAACGAGCTTTCCAGATGTGCTATGACTTTGGTTTGTAACAATTACTGTAATAATTTTCGTTAAAAATGTCCTATTAAGTTTTACATAAGATAATTTTTTCCTCACTCTAGATGATATCAAAGTAAATGCGTTAATATATAATACACAGTAACTTTTACTGTTATGTTAACCTTTAACTGCTGAGGTGGGGGCAATATTTAGGGGGAAAATTGTTGTATTATTTCCTTCCCTCCTACACGACACACTCGCATCTTCTAGTACCTTCGAGTAAAGTTGCACCAAGGCTGTCAACGGCTGTGCACGTGTTTGCATATGCAATTTTGGTAAGTAAATTCATTTTGAACATTTTCGTGGGCCTCTCTGACTCCACCCCAGTATTTATTGTATTTACGTAGCTTTTTTAATAAAAGTTTTAATTAAGTTATTTAGTTAGTTTCCAAAGAACTGACGTCTTTTGATGACGATGTTTCTCTGTCAATGTTTTATGGGAAAAATCGCTACAAATAGGTGCGCCAACCCCCTTCTAGAGCCGTTCGAGACTCTCAGCACAATATAATTAGACGAACTTACCTTTAAAATCTTAATCTTACGAGCGTTGAACGAAAGGTTGCCACGTGAGCTACGTTTGAATTGGCCACGTATGCTGGGAAAGGAAACGTCTGTATCTGACCGTCAAGAAGTTGACGAAAAAAAATCTAATACAAGAAAAAGGTGCCATACTTATATGTCTCTTGAAGCTTTAAAGGAAATCTAAATACGCATGCAAAAAATATATTTGCCTTTAATGTGCTTAGCAAGTTTACCCAGATAGTCTGCAATTTGCAATAAGGGATGCCTGTAATTTCTTTGTCCCCAATATAGTATAATAATTACTGATTTGTCATTTGCTTGAAATACTATTTAAAATTAAGAAAGTTAATATTGATTGTTTAATGATATTTTTTTACCAAAAAATGCTAAGTGTTTTCTTAACTTTGATATAGTAGTTAATTTTAAATAAATAAATTACACAAAAATTATTTAATTTAATTTAAATATATCCACTAAGGCTAATTATTAAACACTTCACTGGAGACATCTATTGGTGAGATGAAAAGAAGCTTTTTACTGAGCAGAAACTCTTATTTTAGTATGTGAGGTCCGAATCCTGGATTACAATCACACACATGAGAAACGCTAGAAAATATCATTTTCATTTTTATTATTTAAGCTTACAATTTGACCAGATAATTTATTTACAACATTTTGAGTGTGTCCGTAAATGTAAATCTTTAAAATACATTAATCTAAATACGATCTTATTTGGCAATCAACTTATTGGTTTATCAATATTTGATGTTTCCTTTTACAGTTTGATTATTTCGTCGCTTTTATATCCATCTATTTATTATCTCTGGTCGTTTGACTACAGATAAAAAAGAGGTAGGTAGGTGAGGTCGGTGAGACAGAAAATTCCGATTTTCAAAAATGATATTGCCTTTCAAAGCACCCTTTAATATTTCAAACGCCCCAAAACATGCAGAGCTCTTTGGGAATCACTGATGTGCGACTCTAAAAAAATGAGTTTTTTTTATTAGATCAAAGGCAATAATTTATTTATGGATGTGAATTTTATAATTATTATTTAATTTTAATTTTAATAAAAAAGTTTTTATTTTATTCTTTTTATTTAATTCTAATTTAAATAAAAAAGCTATTTATTTACTCGAAAGCGTTATATTACACCACCAAAGTTACGACTAAAACATAAACCTAATACACTTTCATCACCAAAACAAAAACATATGTTACATTTGCATTTTTAGCATATTTATTTTCATGGCAAAATTCGTCATGTTAAATATATTAATATTTGGAACTCAATTTCAGTTTCTTTGTTTCATTAAATATCTGAGATAGAGAAAAAAATCAGTGTCTCGTATAGTAAATAACAAAATTTGTTTAAAAAACATTGATTTCTATGTGATTATGTAAGTTTTTTACTAACTTTTTATATTAGTTAGATTAAGATAAAACATTACGATGAAAATTTAGATCGGTGATGTTTAAATGCTAAATGCTAAGTACTGAAAAATAAAAAATACTACTCCATCGTCGGTAAGTTCATTAACTACGAATCTATTAAGAAACGTTGTTTTTTTTCTCAATAAACTGATTAAGAACTTCGCCTGCAATTAACCCTTTTTTTCAACGGATCTCACATGATGTTTTTTTTGTCATAATAATAATTTTATTACAACGAAATTGGACTGTGCTCCCTGGTCAAAGTCAAGGACTTAAAGTAATACGCTTTAGGTTCAACCTCCACTCTGCAATTACTTATATTAATAACATTTAAAATCAGTATAATCTAGGCAATCTAACATGGAATTTCAATTCAGCCATATAAGATAAAATGAAAACTATAATTATTTAAAAAAAAGATTTTTCAAAAACTCACGATTCAAATTACATTCAATCAACGCAATTCTTCAATACATTTTCGATTATCGGCATACAACTGTTAACTGCTAGTTATGTAAACAAGCACATACGAAAAATAAAGCGAATATTAATAATAAAACAAGAAAGTAAGATATTCAAGTAGAATATTGTTGAGACTTGAATGTTTACATACCTAAGTATAAGTAGAAACAAAAATACGATGTGGTTTACAAAATGTCAAGATCTATCCAGATTATTCGCGAGTTCCTGTTTAGGATTTCACACCTAAGCAGAATTTCTTGTTTAACACAATTTGTATTTCTTGTAAAAGTAATATCCTTGCTTGTGTTAAGACATACCTAGTAAAAGACCGGTACAAGTAAAATGAGAGGAGATTTCGTCGCAACTCTCATTCTCTCCTTACATCGAAGTTTGGTAATAGTATTGTTCCACGGCGAATCTCCTGCGCCCCGAGCGAAACTGTAATAGAAATACTGATGGAATCACACAAGAATACAAGAAAATGAAAACTGCTAAGAAATTCGGCAGTGTCGAGATCACTTCTTATTTACTGTAGCCCTGGAAGGATTTTCCTCAGGACAAGGTTTATTATTAATGATTTCGTCTAAAAAGGTCTCTTCGTTTACAAACAAAATTAAGTGCATAATTATTCAAAAAATTACACTGCACGACAATATAACGATGAAAATATAAGATAAATATTATCCTTGTTGGAATATGCGCTTTTTCAACCAAATAAAATACGACATTTATTGTTCAAACTTGTTGTCACAAACTTTATTATTTTATGTTTTTAATAATAAATTAACTCTCAGATCTAACTGAAACGACTCTTTAATCAGTGTTTGATTTTAATATTTAATAAATAAATTAAAATGGAGTTCTACAAATGAAATGCCAAATCTATAAACATTATTCTATTTTTAAATGAACACGTTAAAAAAGTGAAAATCTTTTTCAATTGGGTATTTAATTAAATTACTTCTTTTTTAAAAATATTTATCTCACAATTTTCATTTAGATTACTTTCTAGAATCTGTGAAGTTATGGATAATGCGCGATTAATCTCCTGATCCATAATTATACTCTCTTATAATCCGCACTAAATCAAATCCTAACAATATTGATCTTGTAATATTCATATCTACAATAATATAATTAAAGGGTTGTTCGTCTGAGCAGTCTACTGGAGCTCTAGATCAGTGATTCCCAAAGTGGTCTTTATTGACTCTTTGGGATCTACGACAACTTGCAAGGGTCTATGTCAATAAAAAAAAATGGGGGTCCATGTAATAGAAATGGGGGTCAACGAGGCATAGTGTCGTTTGAGAGTGCCGCAGAAAAGTGCAAAGATAGGTAAATTAGTCTGATTATGCCGTAAGTTGTAAGTAGATTAATATCCGAATCATGCACAATTATACACTTACCTGTTCTATAGTTTCCCTTTTAAACGTTTTAGCAACCGGTATTATAATACAGTGAAACATTTTTATAACGTCACTCGATATAACGTTTTCCTCGATATAAGGTTTTTTTTCGCGGTCCCATTTCATTTTTGTATGTTTCAAAACCTTGATATAATGAACTTAAACCTTGATATAACGTAAATAAAAAAAATAATCGTAATTTTCCCGTTAAAATGCATTTGAAGTTAGTGAATTTGCTAAAAATCAATATCAGGTAAGGCGGGGGTCTCAAACTCGAAAAACATAGCAACGAGACAGAAAAGTTTGGAAACCTATGCTCTAGATTAATGATGGGCCATTATGGGAGTAATAAAATCACACGAAGAAGTCAATCGAAGGGCGTAGGTACCGATTTCGAGAATTTTACTCTCAGATTGATCGAAGATAGACAATGGCTGAGGCGATTTCAATAATGAATCACTTGACCTCCCTTTTATAAATTTCTCTTCATTGGTTGGGCAAGTACCTGAATGTCAAACGATCCTTCTGATAGAATTATAATCATTTTTGAAAATCCGTGCGATTTTATTACTTTATTAGCAATGATAATTTTATTTCTGATTTTATAATTAAACACTTGTAAAAGCATTGAATGAGTTTCATCTCATTATACACGACTAGTTTCGAAAACTAAAAGACGTTTTCATCTACAGGTGAAAAGTAAGACTACAAAAGTTAAGTTTTACTTTTCAACTGTAGATGAAAACGTCTGTTAGTTTTCGAAAGTATTAATTTATAATGAAATTAAACTCATTAAATGGTTATACAAGTGTTTAATAATAGAAAAAAATCAACATATCATTCCACAAAGTTAATGCCGAATCAATAAATAAATATTTTTTCATTCAAAATTAAAAATTAATTAGTAAATGAACATCTTGTTATTATGGTGCATGGAGCACTCATAGTGTAATTAAATAACAATACAGTATTTAAGTTTCATGTAAAACGGTACTTATTATTGAAAACAGAAATATTGTATTTCGTACCTCCAGGTTTAAGGGCCTGTACATTTTTTAAAAATGTGTCCAAGTTTTTCTTCACAAATTCTGAATTTGCGTCACAAAAAAAAATATTTGTATTTATATTTCTTAGTGATTCATTTGAATATCTGAAATTAAAAACTATCAGCTAAAGCTTTACTTGCCGTACGGAATGGAGTCCTGGTACCAACTGTAATGTATGGAAAAGAAGCATGAAGTTGGCAAATGAATAATGAAAGTAAGCTGAATGCATTCAAATGCGATCTCTCAGATGAATATGCGGCAAAATGATGTATGATACATGTTCGTATGGTAAAATATGGAAAGAATGAGGTTGAGATAATCGTTCTCGATGAAATTAAAAAATGTGTGGTTAGGACTTGTGAATCGAATAAGTGAGGAAAGAACAGTTTTGTGAATACATTTGTGAGCCTACTATAGTTGAGAATAGATGCATAGGAAGACCGAGAAAACGTATTTCAAACAGTTGAATGTGATCAGGTCGGGAGCTGGAAAAATCGGTGGATATAAATGAGAAGAAGCATGAATGTGAAAGAGGCTAATATTGTTTTTCTAAAGACTGAGTAGTGTGGAGCTCTATTCTCTCTGCCTATCCCTACGGAGAAGTGGCATGGTGGATAATTTAGTTAGTTAGTTAGAGTAGCATATGTAAATACAACGAAATTTTGAGTATTGTGGTTGAGTAATACGATAACATTTACCATTCTACATACCTATAATTAATAATTATACTACCTACTCGAATTTCGGAAGTCATACTATAAGTTAATTGAAAAAAAATATTCCGTGAGCAACTTCTTTGACGAAATCTATGATTAAAATTCACGCTTTTATAAGCAGAAACCTAGATCAAATGTATCCAGAATTTGTGTACCAAAAATCTCAAAACTCAAAATATTACATTTAGTATCTATCATGTTTGTACTCGGTCATATAGGTAGAGAAGCAGTGCCTATCCTAACTTATCTGCGTTATATATGAAAAAAAAACAGTACCCACCATACCTTGCTAAGTAGTACCTAGCTTACCTTACTTTAAAAAAATTCTAACCCTATCATCCACCCGCAGCGGTTATTAAATCCTGGGGGACTCTTTGTCAGCTGCGCATAGAGGAACAATTTTAATTCATTCTTTAGGAATTAAAACTCTATGCAGATTAATTTAGGGGCGTGGAGAATGTATGGACTGGGGCCGTCATTTCGTCCCCAACCTTCAGGATCCCTATGCCTGTTGAAAAAGAATACAGAAGACAAGAAAAAAACGGTATTTACAAAACTTATGAAAAAAGATAATGACTTAAAAATAAAGTAACATAAAGACTTATCGCTTCTCGGCCTGTTGGCTTAGACCAAAGTGTAGCTTACCTTACCTGACCTACCTCTACTGCCTATCCTAGTAAGTAGTACCTTGCTTACCTTACTTGTCTACCTTTCACTGCCTTATTAATTTTCTATGCACGGAACTGTTTGCACTAGCTCGTGCAAGTTTGACGTATAATCTCAAATTAAACATGTTTTCTTTTTACCAAAAAGTGTTATATGAGCATTATAGCGAGTACAGTATTCAGTTCAACATCGATACCACCCTAGTTGCCGCTTTTATTAGAATCGTATCAGCATAAAACGGTTCCTATCCACGTCGGTTTATGAATTTTGGCATCCGAGTCGGGAGGAGCACAGTTTATGCCGTTCTTATCATTCGTTTTTTCGCGAATTTAAAAAAGCTTCAATACGCGTGTGGCTTTCAAAGGGGGCGCAATATCAAATGAGAGATATTCATACTCGTAATACGGGTTTGTACCCCTTAACCCTTTTTATAACCAGATCGAAACGAAACAGAGTGTGGATTTAAAATAATAAAAAAAGGAAATAAACTCAATATTAAAATATTGAATTTATTTTTACGTATTTTAAAGAAAAAATATACAAAATTATAAAACTTTAAGATTTTTCTTCGTCTTTTAACCTTTTTTCGCACTGAATAGAGCATAGAGTACTGCATCGTAATGACTTATATTAATTTTCACCTCCCCCCTAGGAATCGTACTCGGGACTGCTAAACACGCTAACTGTTACGTCACGGAGGCGTAGGTACTTCAAAAAGCTTTGTTTTTCTCTCAAGCAAGTTAAGATAAATCGATCATATTGAAACGAAACTTTAGAAGCAACTCTCTTAATTGAAGTTATCAATTAATTTTTTTAAAATTTATTTTCATTTTCATGGTCACAGTTGATAAAAAAATATTTTCGTGTATGAATTTGTATATAACCTTTTTCCTTTGAAATATTAATACCACAGATTTCTGGAGAAATCCTTTAGTAGAGTTGTTGAAAAATTGATAAGGGGATATAATGGTAAACAACTATATATATATTATCACATATATTGAAATCAATAGTTTTTCTTTTCTTAAATTGACACTTGTAACTTAACATTGTTAAATGAATTATAAATAGTAAAAAAAATACATTTAATTTGTTACATTTTTTTTCAATCAATTTATGTTCTGATTTATGTAGGTACTCCCACCCTTTCCCTAACTCGCATGGGGTTAAAGTTTAATATATCCTTAAGTGAGTGAGAATTGAACAACACGTGCGCGAATCCACTTAAGCACGCAAACAATCCCCTATCGAAGAATATAAATATATGACAGAAGGGAACCATTTCAATACACATGCAGTGACGTTACAAGATTTTAAGTAGCGATATATGTATGTTCTTTCAATCGAAAAAATTATGTTTTTTTATTGCTGATATCAAAATTACGCCCAATTATTTTTTATTTGCTTTTTCATTTTAGTATTCAGTTGAATATTTCTTCAATAATAAAGGAATTGTATTCAACCGATATTTTATGGACAAATATGATGGTTTTAATTTTATTTCTTAAAATCCGATAATGAGTTTTAATGCCTAATGTTAGGCAGTATACAATGAATCCAGCCAGTTTCAGACGGTTAGCCCTGGGAATACTCAGACTTTCATATTTTCTTCGTATAAAAATATTTGCTATATTTGTTCTGAGACACAAACAAATATGGTGTATCTTGATTTATCCGTCTTTAAGGTTTTAAAATATAGTGTTTGATGGATTTTTTTTTCGTTGGAAATACATGTTTTTCTTTTTTAGTTTCAATAAAAAGTTTAAGAATGAACGCTATTTATTGCTTGAATAAGTATGAACACAATATGCCTATCATAATTTTCTCCGAAATTTTTCTTTAAAACCTCTTTATTATTTATTATTTAATTAGTCTACCGTCTATTAGTAAGGTTATTAAATTTGGAAAATTCTTTGAAATTTTGCGTTAGAAATATTGACAAAAAATGCCTTAAATAATTCTAGGAAACTACCATCATTATGATGAATAATATGTTAGTAAATATTTAACATTAAAAAATTAAATAATTCATACAAAATTGTGCGAAACTCGTTGAAATGAATCAAGAAGCCGGTTTCAATGAAATTTGAGATACTCAAAAATAATGAGCGTACTGTACTAGTTTTATAGATACGGCTTAATATTTTAAATTTATTTTGTAATCATAACATCACATGTAGTGTCCTTACATATTTAAACAAACCAATAAAGCAAATTTCTTATAATACTGTTTTTTTTTTCAAAAAATTCAAAATGTTATTCACTTTTCTCAAATAAAATAACAAATGGACATCCCTTAAATAAAGTATAAAAAATGTGATAATAATCCTTTTCCATTACTCCATTTAATGTTTCTTTAAACGAAATTGAGTATTTCACGTTCATCCAATTTAAGACTGTATTGTGAAACAACAATTTCGAAATTGTTTGTCGTATTGGCAATCCACTTATAGTTCGTATCAACCCCTCACCCTTCAATTTCTGCAAAGGGATCAATTTGAGAAAATTGCTACCACTTATGAGCGAAGATAGAAAATAGAAACCTCATTTTTATAGATTTAAGGTAGACAAGGATATCATAAGGAATACGCAATATACGTACCGTTTATGAAGCTCGCTAGGCTTTTCAATTAAGGAATTCGGATATGGGGTGGAATACAATTGCCAAAGGGGCACGTGGCTTTTTGAATAAACATCAGTTTCGGAAGATACATATAAAATATCTAATCGCAAGTTAAAAGTTGCTAAACTTCAAATGTTTTACGGAGCATATTATATAACGGTTTGACAAGAATAATTTTACTTAAATTTTGTGATCGAAAAACTCAAGCATTACATGAAACTTATTTTCATGTTTTATATGATAAAAAAATTATTTCTTACTTAATGATTTGACCGATGGATAGCTTGTAAATACTTTTGCATTATAAATACATTTCATGAAAGCAGCATTTCAGAAAGTTCCAAGAATTTGAGTAGTGTGGTTGTCAATCATGGGTAGAATTGGTAAATATCACAAGCGTGTAAAGCGATCACTTAAAACAGCCTATGACGGTCGTTAGCACCACAAATGCCCAGACTTCTGTATTCTTCTTCATTTACTTGATTTCCACAATTCATTCCGGAATTGAATGGAAAAGTAGATAAATCACTCGAGTATGGGTGCTTTGTCCTACAAAATTATGACCCTGAACAGCATCGATACGTGGTCCTATAGACCTATATATTTATTTTATAATTTCTTTCTTCTCTCATAAACGTTTTCACATCAAAATGCATTTGTAAGTTGAAAATGCACAGCCCATATTTTTAATGATGAAATTTATGTGTTATCGAAAGAAATCAGAATTTACGTCACTTGTAAAGATGCATTTTACGAAAAATAATTTCATTCGAGCAAATAAAAAGCCGAAGAATTCCTTTATTTGTCTTTTGAAAACCGCAAAATATTTCTGCAATATGCCAAAGAGCCATTAAGAATATTCTATCGGTAAATATATCGCGGCCTTCTGTAGATTAATGATGCTTTAGGAATATGATTGATGGCATTTTTTTTTCAATTTGTATTTTGGGACCTCTCTGGGATCACGATCCCAAAGGTTATTCGAAATGGATCTCGTAAATGGCTTCAAATACACTGAAAATGTGAAATATGCCATACAGTAAAAATGTATTGATACTTTCAGGTTTTTTTATTCGTCACGCGATTAAAAGATAACCAACCAGACATGTTTTAGATCATTTTATGTGTAATGTGGATTTTATTCAGATATTTTTCAAATATCACTTGATTTTTAAAAAAAAAATAATTTAGTAAAAATACCTTGTAACTTCTTTCAATCTCAAATATAAATATTAATTTTTTTAGTTTTTGATATAAAGTAGTCTTTTTATTTTAATCTAAATATTACACTAAGTCCACTTCTGGGTAATGATAATTTTCTATGATGAATTACATATTATAAAATACCAATAAAAAATTTAAACATTTACAGTATGTATGTATTAATTTTAAATCAAACATAGATTTTTTGAGTCTACTAAGTTGTATTTTATTAACATAAACACATAAATGATAAACGAATCAAACGAATGTTTGATTCGTTTGATAATGCCCTAACAAGGCGAAACAATTGTCACAATATAATTTTTATGTGTTTTTGTTAATAAAATACAACTTAGTAGACTAAAAAAATCTGTGTTTGATTTATAATTAATACATAAATTAAAATGGAGTTCTACAAATTAAACGCCAAATCATTAAATATTTAGAGTATGTTTTAAATTTGTAGTTTTGATTAAATTTGTAGTTATTTATTGTAATATTTTTATTGATATCTGAACAAATATGAACATGTCCTTTTTAAATAGGGATATGGAAGCCTGGAATATAAAAGGATAAAGGATTAGAGTTATGAATGGTGAATATTGCACAATACCATATATGAAATTATCACCCAAACTAGCCAATGATACATTATAAGCTCTATAAATGCCCAAACTTCTATATTTTCATCTTAAAAATAACTCGAAATCTTTGGTTGAGATATATATAAAAATCATGTAATTTTATTTTATATTTCCTAAATTTAAATATTTGTTAGTAAGTACATATATTTTTTAAAGTATTATTACTTTTTAAAATAACGTATATATTTCGATGTTTCGCCCACCCCAAACTATCTAAAGCATTTTAAATATTATCTTGATGACGTTGATATTGTGATAACGATAATATTTTTAAACCTGAAATTCGACTTTGTTATGGAAACAATAAATCATTGCTAAAAGCAAAAGCTATTATTAGCAGTATGAAATAAAGCGCTGAAGTAACTAAATCCCATGAAACATTTATATCTATTTGAGAACGTTTTATCCCTCTCTGTACGCCAAACGCCTTATTGCATTTCTTCAAAGCCGTCATAAATAATTCAATTTCGGACATTGCTGCACGATCAAAACATAGTCATTGTTATTATGCTAAGTAAATCCTAGCGAACTCTTTTCCATACATAAAAGATAACACTACAAAAGGCGCTTATCCGAAATCAATATTCGATTGAACCCTCTTTACTCGGCGTTGGGTTTCAAAATAATCATTAAATTCTATGTGCAAAATTAACCCTTTGCTCATGAAGTGAAAAGTTCAAAGGGACCCTAATTACTTTGATATGGAAAACATAAATCGATCTCGACCAAAAGAGACATAAAATTGAGATGCCTTTTTTTACCTCAACATGTAATGTTACTAAGCGGGGATATTATTTATTTCTTATGCTGCTCAATAAATTATTATTTTAACTATAATAAATATTTTTTTTTTCAATCTACTGTTTTTAACCTTATCTAAACTTAATGCTGCTTAATTAAAGTATTGCATCTTACCGATGGATAATTATCTTGTCCTGCATTTCAGGTACAAGCCAGGGTGACGTTAAATTCTACCGGTTTCATTCCACTACGAATCGAAACCGGTACCGATAACTAAACACCTTTTAAAAATAGTATTGATATACGAAATGTGATATATTTATGAATAGATTTGATTAAATAAAGCGGTATTACATTTATTTTCCTTTGGAATTTAAATAAGAAAAATAATGAATTTACATATAATACGTATTTGTAAAGACATGACAGGAAAATATCAGAACATGAGTACGTACTACAGTCGAGAACATGACTAGAATAGTCTAGACTAATAAAGCTACGAGTAGTGTATCACCCTTATGATGATTGCGTAATGACCACAAGAGACTTAACAAAACGAAGAAGCAAAACCAACACAATATTGGAAATGAGATACAACATTTATTGAAATATATATATATAGGTACATAAAATGGACTCCCTTTTGATATTGCTCTGAATTTCCTTTAAAATTATTTGTTCAATACTTTGAGTTTACTTGGTTTCCTCTTTGTAATGTAGTTTATTGTAAATGAGATACAAAATTAATTGATATACAGGCACATAAATACAATAAACTTTCTAGATATTGTTCTAGATGTCCTTATAAATTATTTATAAATTACTTCAAATGCAATTAGATTAATATCCTTGTTTTAGGCGATCTCTCCTCTCTTAACTCCATATATTGTCGTACTTTTGAGCCTTCCTTACTTTAGTCAATTCAAAGTTTACTTATATTGAAAGCTGTAATTGTTTTATGTGTTGATTAATTTTTTTTATACTTAAATGCAAACACTATTTGCCCTTTGACAACAAATCTCTGTATAAGGCTCAATACCAATACTAGGTGGTTTTTGGTCGATAGAAGATATTATTTCTTAGAATTGAAAATAAAAATGAAATCAAACTTCATAAAACTTACAAATCAAAATTTATTCAATGTGAAGCGGAATTAGAATAATTGGAGATTTATATTATCCACTGACACTTCGTGATGGAATTACATTTTTAACATATTATTATATTAAAACCAATATTTTTAGCTTTCCAACTTTATTTTTATTTGACCAGTGACCGGGTTTCGTCGTTACCGACATCATCAGACTGGACATCCCAGTCTGATGATCTCGGTAACGACGAAACCCGGTCGCTGGTCAAATAAAAATAAAGTGGAAAAGCTAAAAATATTGGTTTTAATCTAATAATATATTACAATAATTGTATTTAATATTCAGTCGCATTCTAAATTGGTGATTTTATTTAACCCGAAAGGCCAAGCAGTGAGCTGATTGATGTAGAATATTGATGGCGCGAAGGGCAAAATTTTTTTTTTTATTTGAGGCCAACAAATGAATATCTATAGGACGAACCAATTTAAGCGAAAAAATAGCTACCCTAAAACATAACAGTATCTCTTGTTGGCATATTTGTTATATGTATATTTTAACCTGATTGAATTTCATTCAATTGAAATTTATAATATTTTTACATCCAATTCATAAATTGATACAGCAAATGCTTTTTTTATGTTTGTAAAAATTAAATTCAGTTTTATAAATATTGCACTAGCTGGCGCAAAGTAAAGACAGGGTAAGATTTTTGTAGCACTGAGTCTGATTTATTTGAGTCTCCTACGAACTCCAGCGGTTTTACGACCTGTAGATATTACATTTTAAATTTTATTACCGTTTTACATATATGACGCGTATAAAAAAGAAAATATACCACATACCGCGTATACTTTGCGTATTACATAAATATTATTAAAGTTGCAACTATACAGTAACGTTATACATAAGTCGCGTTGTGTTGGCTACAAATACGGTATTAAACCTAATATTTTTTTCTTCTCTTGAATGTTTTTCGCTAATACTTTGTGGCACATTTTATAAAATAAAACAGATTTGTTTTTAATCACTTCTTTTATTGGTCTTTGTCTGCCTCCGTAGTGTAATAGTCAGCACGCTCGGCTACCGTTCTGTAGGTACCGGGTTCGATTTCCAGGGGGGTTCAAATAAATATAAGTGATTTTCCACTGTAATATTTATTCAATATTACCCTGGACTGGTACCTGAAGCGGAGGGCTGATCACCTTTCCTTCATGTGTAAAAAAGATCAAGATAACACTGCGTTATATGACGCAGTGCCCTATGCACCATTTGGGTGCGGATAAGGGTTTTATTATTATTATCTTTTATTGGTATATTTTTTCTCCAACTATTTTCGATAGTTACCGTGTGATCATCAGGGTTAAATATGAATTGTACATGTTTAACCCTGATGGTGACTAAGTACATGTTTAATCTTGATGATTAGGTTCTTGTCGAAACCAGTTAGAGAAAAAAAAATCCAATAAAGAAGTGGTTAAAAGCCAAATAATTTTATTTAATACAGTGCTATCATTTTCTGCCCAAAACTGTTGTTTTTCCAGTTAAAATGTTTATCTCAGCTTTGCATTCCTTCCTTATTTCACTATTCGAACATCTATCATACATAGTTTTGCTGCACATTCGTCTGAGAGATCGCATTTTGTCTGTATTTTACTTCCGTACATTAGGGTTGGAACCGGGACTCCGTTATGTACTGCCAGATTGGATTTCTATTTATTTAAAGTTTTTATTTTACTGTAATACTATTTGTCCGCCTCCGTAGTGTCGGCACGTACGGCTACCGTTGTGGAGGTCCCAGTTCGATTCCTAAAGGGGGTCAAATAAATAATGGTGATTTTTGCAATCTAATATTTGTTCAATATTACCTTGGACTAGTACCTGAAGCGGAGGGCTTATCACCTTTGATCATATGTTTACGAACAAAATTACACTGCCTTTACATGTTACAGTACCCTGTGCACCATTGGGGTGCAGATAAAGTCTTGAAACAAATTAAAGAAAAATTATTTTTACATTATAATGCCTAGGGCACAAAATGAATAAACCTTGTATCGCAGAAATGTATAAAAACATTCCGTGTAAAATCCCTCTCACAGAGTACACGAAATCGACGTGTTAACACATTGAACCTTTCAGATTATACTGCGTTTTATGTTGCAGTGCCCTTTGCACCATTGAGGTGCAGATAAGATCTTGAATAAATGAAGAAAAAAATACTTTAAACATTATAATGCTGAGGGTACAAAATCAATAAACCTTGTGTCGCAGAAATGTATAAAAACATTCCGTGTAAAATCCCTCTCACAGAGTACACGAAATCGACGTGTTAACACATTGAACCTTTCAGATTATACTGCGTTTTATGTTGCAGTGCCCTTTGCACCATTGAGGTGCAGATTAGATCTTGAATAAATGAAGAAAAAAATACTTTTAACATTATAATGCAGAGGGTACAAAATCAATAAACCTTGTGTCGCAGAAATGTATAAAAACATTCCGTGTAAAATCCCTCTCCAAGAGTACACGGAATCGGCGTGTTAACACATTGAACCTGTCCCCGAGCATACGAATCTTGTTAATTGAATTTTTTGTCGTAAAGCAAAACATGTTACGCCTAAACTCAAAGGGTCCACCTTATCTGGGAATATCCACTTTTGTTTTTGTCCCACATAAACATTTCATGTTAGCTAAAGAAAATTTCACTTTGTTACGTGCTGTGAAAAATAATTTAATGAATCGGAACGCAGAAGGGTCAGCGGTATTTAATATATTTCTAGGAGTCGACATTGCGATACGGATTTGGCGAAATATTTACAAATTGTGGTATTTTAAATTAAATATTTGTTTTTGCATTTGCATTCCGCATCATTTTCAAACGCCGATATGGTGCATCTAAACAAACATAATATTTTGAGAAATAGTGGTATTTACTAAGTAAAATTTAAAAATGGCCCCATCTTTATGTTGTAATGCTGTAACATTTATTATTTTTATTGCTTCGGTATTCACTTTGTGCTAAGACATGATGAAATTTTAAAAGAAATACACCTGTTTTTTACCACTTTAGTTGAGTTAATTTTATGACTAGTTTACATTTAGACCTGAAGTTGGAAGCATAGCTTCCCAAACTAGTAGTCATAAAATAAACTAAAGTGGTAAAAAAATGTTTTTCTTTTACAATTTCTATAACATCTATAATGTTGTAACAGTCCCATCGACTTTAATATGGTTATATTTAATGTATATTATATTTCATTTAAATTGTATGTTTATTAGCATTTGGCTACCTTCCTGGTAGTCCGAGTTTAAATAGATGTTTACAACATTTTGAGTATGTCCAAATACTTGTTCACAAAATCTGGATTATCTCTAAATACAAGAGTTATTTTCATATTATTTTTTGACATCTCATCAGAGATGAAGAAGAATATGACGGTCGTCAGCTCCGTTAATGCCCAGACTTCCATATTCTTCTTCATCTCTGATGAGTTGTCAAAAAATAATATAAATAAATATTAGTGTTTTGTTCACTTTAAAAATATTCAATACTGAACTAATGTTCTGAACTAAATATTCAATAATGAACTGCTTCCTTGATCACTTTGCTATCATATGATAAATGATAAAATTCACATAGTAAAAATTTGTGTCGCCCATGCATAATACAAGTTAAGTAGTATTTTTTATTAATGTAATAATATTGCCGCATGAAAAAACCAAGATAAAGGGTTCAAAATGGAATTCAACATTATAATAAAATGGGAATAAAAACACCAAAAGGAGAGAAAGCATGTTCTACTTTTAAAATACGAGTAATAATCCCTCTGCATCCGCCTAAAATACTCATCCGGCCTTATGACACAGATAGCATTTGGGGTCGGCAAATAAAACGGGCGACGCGATGATTTTTTTATTCTGAGTGAAAAAAAAAACACGCGCGAAAACAATGGAAAATGAGATAAGTAAGTCATTTCGACTTCGCAGGGGAAGACACCCCGGCGGCAGGAAGGCCGCCTCTGTTCAGTCGCATATTGCTGGGGTAATTCATGCGACAGTTAGTCACTTCTGCCACCCTATATTTGCCTCTTTTCGGGCAACGAAATCTCTTTCGTCGCCGGGGGGGAGAGATAAACTGTGTACACGTCACAGACGAAGGTTTCATATTTTCAAAGCCTAATTAAACGGCCTTTTGGTAGCTGCAAGGAGACCAGACCCGAACATAAGCCGATTCACCAAATACTTCGATCAAAAATAATTTTATCATTTATTTATTGTTTCGGCAATCATTTTGTGATAATACATGATAAAATTGTAAAATAAACAAAAAAATGTGCTTTCATATTCAGGTCTAAATATAAACTGTAAAATTATAATGCCTAAATATTATGACTCTCGTTAATTTGATTTCAAAGATTTAAAAATATATAATTGCTTTTTTCCACGAGCGAGGCCAATTTTCTCTTTCTGCAATTTTTATTGTTTATATTTAGAACTGAAGATGGAAGCATAGCTTCCGAAACTAGTCTTTATAATAAAATAAACTCAAGTGTTTTTATTTTACAATTTGATTTTATCATACTACCAAACAATTGGAAATATTTTGCAAACGGTAAAAAGAGTATCCATTTTCAAAACACGTCAGTATGAGTATCATCCGTCAGTATGAGTAAATCGTCAAGTGAATCAGTAGGATAATATTGCATAAAAAAGCCTAATTTCCCTAATGACAATTTTCTCTACAGAATGTTTCTTTTGTAGGCGAGTTTAATGTGGTCATAAATATTTACAGAGATATTCAAATTTGTGTTCATAATCTAGATTTCTGTGTTAATATCGCATTAAATTTTATTGAGCGTAACCGAAATATGGCTATATTGTGAGCTAACATGCTTTCCGCCTACTACTGTTTACTCAGCGTCCTTAAAGGTACTACGCTAAATAAATAGAGCTACTTACTTAAATCTTACTAAGGTTTTACCTTACCAGATTTTGTAAACTAAATTCATGACTTAATTTAATTTTATAAAACATTTAAAATAATGACAATTTTTTTATTTTTTTTATTCATTTAATATATTTACATTTTTATTTATAACATAATACATTTGAATCATTTATACATATAGAGAACTTTTATATTTCGATTCACTGTGCCTCTCCATAAAAGAGTCTGTGCTCTTGTGCTTGGAAAGGGACTTACACTCGTGGTTTAATGTTATATAATATTTTTTTTTTTTTTTAAGATTTAAATGTATAGAGCTTTAATTTTTTTCTTAAGGATAAATATATCATCTATTTTTTTCATTTCTTTAGGGAGTTTATTGAAATGTTTGATTGCCAAATATTTGAAGTTTTGCTGAAATTGCTTAGTGTTGCATTTTGGAGTAGAAAAATCGTTTGAGAATCTCGATGATAAATTTGTTGTTAGATTTAAATAGTTGTCACCCTTTAGTATTTGAAAAACTGCGGTTTTTTCATAAATGGATTCTATATTTGGGACTTGAAATTTTTTTTATAATAATTTTGTTGGAAATGTTTTTTTTTTCAAGATGACTTTAATTATGGTTTTCTGTTCTATTTTCACTGAGTTCTGTATGTTGTTGTATGAGCCTCCCCATGCAATAATGCCATACTGTAGTAGTGAGTGTACGATAGCATAGTAAACTCTTTTTAGGTTGTCGATGGTTAGTATGTTTCGGATTCTAATGAATATATATATGCATTTTCTTATTCGTTTTACTAGTTCATTAATGTGACTATGGTATTTCAAATGTTGATCTATTATTACACCTAGATATTTTATTTCTTTTTTTGGACATAAAACAGAACATAAGTTTTGCAATTTGAATCCCTGCAGTCACCATTGTGAATTGTAATTTTTATATTTGTCGGAATTTTGAGTTTATGGATACAAAATGGGATAAAGTACAACATAAAAATATATTTTAAATAACTATCATCACTGAAAAAAACTAAGAGAATAAAATTGTATTTACAACATTTTCGCGTAAGTGCAGATCCTTCTTCATCAATCTTGGTTATATTTACATTTTGACATCTCAATTTAGATGAAGAAGAGTATTATACAAAACATGATAAGATTAATGTAAGAATTTTTTTTTAGTTGTGTGGTTGTCAATCATATATAGAATGGTGATTGTTACACTTGTGTAAAGTGATCACTTAATCGACCTACGACATAAGCTCTATAAATATCTAGACATCAAAACTTTTCTTCATCTCTGTTAAGATTTAAGAATTTGAAATTAATTTCATAATTTTTGTATTACTTTTTGCAAGCGCAACATCTATTTTTGTACTGAATAAGTCTTATCGCTGAAATAACACATTAAAAATTACAACATTTAACTTCTATTATAATTAAGGTAGGAGGTACTAACAAAAAAATATTTGGGACGTTTTAAATTCGTAGTAAAAAAACGTACAGTTTTATTTTACTGTCGAGTTTTTCAATAAAAAAATCTTGAAATAAAAAAGTTCTTTAAAAAAATATTCAATATACCTACCACCTCACATTTAAGAAAAATGGGCGGCCTCAATTAAAGTGTTTACCTTATAGACAACCCCTCAAAAGGTTCTCCGTAAATTTAATTAAATGATTGGTATTTTAGTTATTAATTAATATATTATACTTTAAATTTTACAAATGACGAAATGTTGAATAATTTTTTCTTACACAAAACCATTTTAGTTTTTTTTTTAATATCTTTTTTGTCGTTACATTGATTTTATTACAGAATTTTTATGAAATGGATTTCAACTTTATTTTTTAAGTCAAATCTTAAATATACCGTAATAGGCTTAAACATTGGTTGGTGTTTACAACATTTTGACTGTGTCCAAATACTTGTTCACAAATCTGGATTATCTCCAATTACAAGAGTTATTTTCATATTATTTTTTGACATCTCATCAAAGATGAAGGAGAATATGGAAGTCTGGGCATTTACGGGGCTGATGACCGTCATAGATTGGTTTGAGTGATCATTTTACACACGTGTAACATTCACAATTCTACCCTATATTGACAATCACACTACTCAAATTATTGGAAGTTCTTTATATATGAACCAATTTAGAAACCTTATTCTAAATTAGTGATTCAAGAACAATGTTTCAATGATCACTTAAACCAGCCTATGACGGTCATCAGCCCCGTAAATGCCCAGACTTCCATATTCTTCTTCATCTTTGATGAGATGTCAAAAAATAATATGAGAATATTTATTTTCGAGTTTCTCCAAAAAGGTCTTACAAAATCTCTGTCGATAAATTTTTCATCAAACGGAAATATCAGTACATAATATTAGGGTAACGATGTTGGAAAAGGATTTTATTCTCGAGTTTCGTAATGATGCACGGGCAAAAAGTGTAGTGAAAAACCAATACAAAACTTGCACATAATACATGAACCTACGTGAAGGAATCGTGTTTAAATATTTCATGGTGCAAGGGAGTCGAGATACAAGAACATCTATACGACGAACAATAAATCTCTCTCGGCTAACCAAAATGGAAGCCGCTAGATGAAAGCACCCACGAATGTACAGTTGCACACCTCCACTAGAAAGGATACTATTTTGGATTTATCGAACAATGCCGAAATTCATTCTCTGTCTGTAATTAAATCCTCGAAATTTTATTATTTGTTAGTAAACGTTATCTGCATATGTACATGAGGTACATTGACCTCATGATACTATTATAATATGGCAGGGTACAATTTACACAAAATGGTGCCAATAAAAAGATATATGTATATAACCCCTAGTACCCTACTACTTATTTTTCTTTCCATTAGAACTTAACATTTCTCTGTCATTTTTTTTCCCGTGAAATAGTAATTTCATTTGCTTGCGCCATCTGCATCAATAAAAAAATCGACTCCTATATCTACGGATATTATGCGCAGGACTGAATACTGAAAACAGCAATAGTGATATGTTCATATAATCACAATCGTTTTAACACCTTATAGATTCGATACGGTGACCTATGCTCCACTTGATTGCGGATAGGAGACAAAAGAAATAATATTAAATTAAAACTTGAAATTAAAAAACCTATTCTTTTTATATCTCTATACCCTGAGTACAATAAAGATCCTGAATATTTTAAATGGTGCTGAGATTGCAAAGTCGAATTTCTTAGATATTTAAATATTTATTATAACCTGTGTTTATGAAATATATCAACGACGTATGTGGTCATATATCTAAGAAGCAGTATAATATAAAGAGTTATTCTTCTTCTTCTTCTTGGTGTAGGCCTTGTGGCCTGTTTTTAAGAGGAATAGCTTCGTGCAATGTCGATTCCCAGCTATCGATCCATCTATTTGGTGGTCTGCCCGGGAGTCATCTACCATGGGGTAAACCGTACAGTGCGATGTGGGGGGGTCTGGATGGTTCCATTTTCCTCACATGTGCATACCATTGTCTCCTTCGTTGCCTTCCCCGCCTTACGACATCTTCGATCTCACATATTTCGCTGATCCTGGCGTTTCTTATTCATATAAAAAGTTAATAATAGCAATATGTAGAAGTCAATGTTGGTCAATTTATCGTTTTTAATACATGTTGAATAGCACTTACAAAAATATATTTAAGTATCGAAATATTTCATTTTTAAACTTGTTACATAGATTTAACAATATTTATTATAAATCGAGCTGTTTATCTTTCTAGTGGGCGTTCATAAATGTATCGATTTCGAGAGTAGCTTCCCGCATTACACAAACTCTACATCGTACTTACATTGTTCATGAATACACCCCTTAGGATGTAAGGCTTTATGCACTTTCACAAGACAACCAACCGTTTTATAGGGGGAGCATCTTTTGCAGTTTTAAATTTATAGTCTAACCATTACCTCAACATAATCGTAAAACTACCTTACCTACTATTATTTTTGGATATTTTTAAAAATGCACCATTTTGTCGCCTTTTTCTGGAATATATCAAACTCCATCTGTTTTAAGTATAAAAGATGGAGAAAGAGCATTACAATTTAAGCATGCAATGAAATTTATCGATTTGGTAACTTCATTTTATTATTATTATTATATATTACAATTTAATATAAGAATGAAAAAATCCTCCTCTAGGAATCAAACCCGGGACCTCCAGTACGGTAGCCATGCGTGCTGACCATTACACTTTGGAGGAGTATATATATATATATATATATATATATATATATATATATATATATATATATATATATATATATATATATATATATATATATATATATATATATATATATATATATATATATATATATATTTATATATATGTATATATATATATATATATATATATATATATATATATATATATATATATATATATATATATATATATATATATATATATATATATATATATATATATATATATATATATATATATATATATATATATATATATATATATATATATATATATATATATATATATATATATCAGTGGCGTGCCTAGGGTTTACCAGTAAGGCAAGCCCATTATTTTTCACATTCGTGAATACATGATGTACCTATAATTTCTTCACCTCGTATCATTCCCAGTATAGTAAGCACCCTGAAAGTATTATTAATATAAACAATGTATGCTAATCATTGTAAAAATGTGCATACATGTAACTTTTGTAAGGTATAACCATCACCTTGAAATAAAGAAAATGTTCACTATAATAAATATCATCCTCAGATATCAACCATCACCAATAAGTACCATCACCATATAATGGCATGCAAAGTGTTTAATAATCATCATCGGAATCCATAGATATGTATACATACAACAATAATGGTTGATATAGTATATATGGTATGTTGATCAATTTTGATGGGATTTAAAAAAATATTAACCCTAAAAAACATATTTGCTCAAACCTTTTTATGAATTATGAATAAAAGCTTTCGAGGATTATTTATCATACAAATAAATTTGCTTAAATGTTATAGAATAGGAATATACACATATTTAAAATTAGTGAAAAATACCCCCGCAACGTACTGAAACATTTTTATTTGTATTCTAAAGCGAACCGCCTATCTTTTTTCAAA
Source organism: Brachycentrus maculatus (assembly GCF_059751285.1). NCBI lineage: Eukaryota > Metazoa > Arthropoda > Insecta > Trichoptera > Brachycentridae > Brachycentrus > Brachycentrus maculatus. Next base: position 5,962 of record NW_028281631.1, on the reverse strand, counting down.
AACGATTTTATAATATCCTCATAAAAAGTCACTGAATGTTTGAGATCTGCTAATAGTTTTTTTTCTATGGCAATCATAGAGAGTTCGGAAAGGCGATCTTGTCCTTGTGTATTTCTTAAGTACGTGTGTATCCGTTTTAATGCTGAAAATGCGCGTTCTGTTGAAGCACTTGTAGCTGGTATAGTGATCACCAAATGAGTTAACTTTAGCAACTCTGAAAATGCATCTTCAAGACTATTTTCGTTGATAAAATCTATAAGCTGAAATACATTAAAATCCTTCAAGTCCGAAGAAGAGTACAGGCATATTAATTGATTTTTTAATGATTGTTTATCAAAATGAATACCGTAGTTAATTCTAAGGATTCTAATTCGTCAGTTGGAAAATTCAGTTTATATCTGTCGTAAAGCTTGTTGTTGAGCAATTGAAAAAAATGAAGTTTGAATATTTCAAGATATGTTATCAATAATTTGGATGAAAATTCTTTTGTATTCCGTACGAGCACACGAAACATTTCGTCTTAAGCGAGGGGCAGTATTGTTTTGAGATGCAACGACATATATTTGATCAAATTGCGATTGAAAATCCGTACTCAACCAGTTATGAAATTCTTTTATCTTATTGCTGCAGTAACCCATGTCGATTTGCGATTTTTGTATGATACTATTTAAACTATCGGTTTTTTCAAATATTATGTGAAATACTTGTAAAAAAAATTAAAATTAAAAGATTTTAAAGAATTGTAAAAAGATTCCACCGACAAATTTGTATCTCCTTCCCATTGCTGAGGATTGTCAGCCATTTCACTAAATAAGCCAATTAGATTATTTTTTTGTTCAAATATAATATTTACAGTACGCGGTGAGTACGCCCAACGAGTAGCAGAAATGTGTGGTATTTTTTATTGCAAAATTTATCATAATGAGCGGATCTTTTTGTACTGTTGCTAAAAAAAATGAACCAAAGCCTGAACAGCAGAAAAAAATGAACTTTTTTCACTAATTCTGCTACAAGACTTGGATAAAACTAGATTTAATATATGGGCATTACACCAAATATAAATAGCCTGAGGACAAAACTCTTTAATTTTTTGTTGCACCCCATTTCTTACCCCAGACATGACGTTCGCCCCATCGTAGCTTTGCGCGACTAATTTATTTTTGCAGTCATAAATATTTGCGTAATGCATGGTAATCTCGGCAAGTACATCTGAGGTTCGATTTTCGGATACATCAATAAATCCTAAAAATCGATCATGTATATCATTTCCAGAGAAATATCTAAATATCATACATAATTGTTCTTTATTACTAATATCTGGCGTCTCATCTATAATTACTGATACAAAAGTGGACATTTTTATTTCCGATTTTATTTGAATCCTCATTACTTCCGATACGCTGAAAATAATATCGTTTTGTATTTTATTAGAAAGGTAACTAGGACCCTGTTTGTCGCTTTGCTGCATATGTTTTTCCTAAACAAGATCATATTTAGACAACAATGAAATGAGCTTTAGGAAATTTCCTCTATTAAGTGATGTTTCGTATTCATCGTGTCCCCTAAAAGCGAGTTCTTGCTGAGCTAAATAGCAAACAACATCGACTAACCGCTGAAAAACCCTTCGATTATGGTTTACTTTTAAATTATGTCTAGTTACCTCCTCAGATAATTGCCGAGATATGGATGTTTCTATTCTATGTTTACCGAAATTATAGAAACTTATTACAGCGTTCAAATGCTTCTGTGTATTTTGATGTCGTTTTATGGCGTTTGTTAAATTGTTTAAATCATCATAACCGGATGAATTCCATACATTTTTGTCATTAGAAAAAAAAACGCCACACAACAAAATAATTTATTAATACGAGAGCAACCGGCAATCCATCGAGTTTTGTATACTGACCGATTAAACTCCCTTTTATGCGATTTAACAGTTTGCGATATATTTAAATTGGGATTAGGTCTTAGAGATGTAATCACTTCTTTTTTTAAATAAAATTCAAAGCGCTAACCTTTCCATTTTGAAGTAACTCTTTTACACACTTTAAATCACTACAAGGAATGACATCGGCCATTTCCGAACTCATTATGACGTATGAATACGTAAGGAAATAATTAGATAATTTCCAATAATAAATAAATATGTACTAAGTGTAGATTAGGCAAATAATCAATGAATAATAATTGACTCAAATACAAAGGCATAAAAATCGTTGAGAATAGTTTGACAGATAACCATTATGAAATACGTTCGATACGATTGCAAATTCTGCAGCACGTGTGTGTGGCTAGGTTCAGGCGAATAGAAGCTGGCTTCCGAATTTCATACAAAATGCCATATATGTACCTACTATTTTATGGTTAGAGTTATATTTTTTAAGCAAAAATATATCACATATTGCCGGAACCAGAAGCCCAAATTGAAGCCAATGAGAGCGAGCGAGATGGCTAATCTTGTATCGCCTGCACCTGCAACAGACAGGGCGAAAGCCGAATGTTTACACTCGGCTATCTCGGGTAGTACGAAAAAGCGCGCGACAATTTAAAAACAGGCATGCATTAATTATGTATTTTTAATCATTTGGTCTAGATTAAGTCATCTTTATGTGGAGTTGTTAGGCAAGCCGGGCTTTTGGGCTTCTAGGGAAGGTCCGCCACTGATATATATATATATATATATATATATATATATATATATATATATATATATATATATATATATATATATATATATATATATATATATATATATATATATATATATATATATATATATTTATATATACTTATATATTTATATAAATACTTATATATTTATATTTGTTTATATTTACATGTATGTATGTTTATAAATATATATTAAGTGAAAGAGCGTTATTATATGTTCATTAATTTACAAAAATATAATCATAAAAAATACTTTTGATGTGATTTTTGCACGTTTATAAAACGAGAAATATTATGAGTTGAAAACATTGAAATACCGAGGTCTTCGCTTGTTATTACAATGGGCCATAGTTCTTTAGGACAAAAGGGTAAAACAATTAGCTGTGCCGATACTTTTAAACGCCTCAAATTGAAAATTCACAATTATTCAAATTTGATAATTAATTACAACGTCTTACAAAATGAGAGGCATTCATAATTAAATTCTAGCAAAACAACAGAGATGACGATTAAGGGGAAGTGGTAGTGAGGGAAGATGTAAATGATAATTAATGAAAAGAGGAACTTTTGAGTTTGACCTAAAGGAAGCGCTATATCTTGGTCTCATCAAATATCAGACGGAAATACTTACCAAATGAGACAAGCGCTTAACTGTTTCTCGATCTGTGTATTTTCGAGCAAAAAGTGACCAAAAACTTTTTTCGGGATTGGGATTTTATTTTATTATTTTTTTTTTTAAATTTTATATATATATATATATATATATATATATATATATATATATATATATATATATATATTTATATATATATATATATATATATATATATATATATATATATATATATATATATATTTATATATATATATATATATATATATATATATATATATATATATATATATATATATATATATATATATATATATATATATATATAAATATATATATTTATTTATATATATACATCATTGTTAGATAAATTGATATTCAGATAGAACCATGTATTATTTCTGGACTATTCATTCTTTCTGCAATCCTTATCTGAACTACGGGATGCGAAAATATTTAAGAGGAATATAAAAGTAGCTGGAATCCGACAGAATGGCTTGGTTGATAATTTTAAAGGTTAGTTTAAGCGTTTACTTTGTAGTGCTTTAACATTTAACTTCTGAACTTTTATTTGTAACATCATTGGCATTTAAAAACCGGTTATTGTCAGGATATGAATTTTACCCAATGTTCGTATTTGTATTAATGAAAATAAGTAAATTTATAGTTATCTTCACTAGGTACGTAATTATCGCATTAAGGTCCTTGTAGAATCAACTCACGGCTGCAGTACATTATTTCATTTCTAACGACTGGACTAGCGTTTAGAAGCATTTTAAATCAATCTCATAAAATAGTGGAATTAGAAATAATATATAATAATATATATAATAATATTTATATATATATATATATATATATATATATATATATATATATATATATATATATATTTACATATAAATATACATATACATATATATATATATATATATATATATATATTACATATAAATATATATATATATATATATATATATATATATATATATATATATATATATATATATATATATATATATATATATATATATATATATATATATATATATATATATATATATATATATATATATATATATATATATATATATATATATATATATATATTTATATATATATATATATATATATATATATATATATATATATATATTTATATATTTATATATATATATATATATATATATATATATATATCATATATATATATATGTATATATATATATATATATATATATATATATATATATATATATATATATATATATATATATATATATATATATATATATATATATATATATATATATATATATATATATATATATAAATATATACATATATAAATATATATATATATATATATATATATATATATATATATATACATATATATATATATATATATATATATATATATATATATATATATATATATATATATATATATATATATATATATATATATATATATAAGATGCTAGGATAGTAAGGATATGGAAAGTAAATGTGAAAAATACATCACGAACACCCAGACCGATTGAAGTAAATCTTTCTTGAATTTATTTTGCAATTGACGGGAATCGAACCCGTGACGCTAGTATCGCAGTCAAGCGTCACCTGCCTTGCACAATTCAACATTGAAATTCATCTTTCAAAAGAAGGTAACCCTCAAATAAAAAAGGAAGAGATAAGAAAAAGAGAAAAAGAAATTTTGTGTCCAACTTTCCTATGCATGTCATTGATATTAATTAAAAAAATATTCTCTTTCAGATGTTACAATTAATGGATTTCTTATTTTATATAAACAATTCCACCCTCAACTTACTAACGTTTATAAATACAAGGCTTTTGTCAACAAATAAGTAAATCGTATGTTATAAGTCGTTCAGAAAAGTAACACGTTATTTTTTTGTTTAGTTTTATTTATTGCTGAGGTGGAAAGAGTCCCAGAATTGAACAGTTCTTCATCGGGATAGCTGAAAGGTTAAATGATTCCTTGTAGCTATTGTAACATGTGTAAATAATATCATATTTTCACATGAAAATAAGGCGAGAAATCCAACTTTCAAGCTGGAATACAGTGTTTCAATATTATGGGTACGTAGTTCATGCCCCGAAGGCAGGCGACAATATTTATGTGGCGAACCTATAATATTTCAGAAAAGCAAAACGCATATACAACCCCAGTTGAGTCGACAAAATACTATTAGAATTGTGAACATAACGAAAGGACTCCACACATTCTACGGTGAATTTGTTTAAAAAAGAAACGTATTTCAAAATCGTTGATTTTTCAAAATCATTTTGTTATAATTGATTTTATATGCGTAAATATTTCGCCCTATTTTTCACTATCTATATTATTTTATTAAATTAGGAACTAAACAACTTGTACTAGGTGGGGTTTCAAACCCCAATATTTCATTTAGTCAATTGTTAATTTTGACAAACACGATATCGGTTTTAAAAAAATATATTATTTTTTCTATTTATTATTGTTTCCGGGTTATTAAGTGATTTTGTTTTTTCGTGGAGAAAAAAAACTTAAGATTTAGATTGAAATTCATGTATATTTGTATTAATATTTATATATATATATATATATAAATATATATATATATATATATATATATATATATATATATATATATATATATATATATATATATATAT
>NW_028281629.1:342500-360000 GCF_059751285.1 Brachycentrus maculatus | reverse complement strand
GAGAAGAAAGAAGTCATGGATAATTGAACATCAGAAACTGGAAGGCCTCGAAGTGTTGTAACTCTTTCTTGATGCTAGGGAAAGAAACATTATAGAAGCCAAAGTTAAATACGGATTTATGAATTTATTTTTTTTTAATGAAATATTACTTATTGAAATATCAACAGAAATGAATAATAATATGAAACTCTGGGTATTTACAGGAGTAACGATCTGTCAGAGGTTGGTTTAGTAAAAGAGCACTTTATACACTTACAATATTCACCATTCTACCCATGATTGACAACCTGCGTAAATGCGTCAATCATAAGTTTCATGACGGTTTACGTGTGAGTACACTGGAGCCATCTATGGTTGGTTTGAAAAAAAATTCTTTAGTGGACCCCCTTTATTTAGATGTATGCATGATTCTCACCGTATTATTTAACGTACTGAGAGTCGTCTGAAAACATGAGTTCAAATGTTTTGCCACACATCATTTGACCGGTTATTTTATTCACAACATTAACACACAACGCGAGTACCTACTAACTAAAATATTTATTTTTACTTTGACCAGAAATCTAGATTGAGAAATAACAAAAATGTTGCCCTGACATACAAAGATACAGTGAAGTATTTTTTTTTGTTTTAAAATAATCATATTATCCCACAAAGTTAGTGCCAAATCAAAAACAGATTTTTTTTTTGACAATATATATACTGGATCGTTTACAAAGATCGTAATTTGATGGTCTTATAAAATAATGTTGGCAACGATTCGTTATTTTATTTTACTGTGTATACGCTATAACAGTAATCAAATATTCCTATCTACTACCTACTGAAAACACGGAGATGCAATATTAAACGTTTCTGTCTTAAGCAGCATATCCTGTGATATATCACTCGAACAACCTCCCATGTTTCTCGAGTTTCATTCTCATTCTGAAGTTATATTAAAATATTAATAATTTGTGTTTCCACTACACAAGTCAATGCTTTATAAAATATTATTTTCATTATTTCATACAAACAAAGGATACCAATCAGTTATAAATAGGTGTATGAAAACACCCATTAAGATATATAAATTGCAGCTATTATTAACAGTTCATATAAATCTGTGATTACTATCACTTCAACTTTTATATGGTGATGAATATTTGAATCAAAGAAAGGGTCGTACTTGAGATTCCAAAACTATTATATATAACAAAATGCAACACCACACAATTTAAGTAGAACCTTAAACATTTGGGAGCCGAATATTTCTATAACCTTCCTACAGATAATAAAAAAATAAATTTTTAAAAAAAAATTTAATACCTTTTAAACATGTTAATTGGCAATGAGATAATACAAAAAAAATAAAGAAAAAAAATAGCTATCGTATTATTCATTAGTATAAATTAAAAAACAATGAATGATAGTTGCTCTTTAAGCTGAAGAGTATGGTCTCTTATTTAGAGAGACAAAACGTAACTTGTATAAGATATGTCAAAAGTAGAAATGTCTACGAAATGAATTAAAGTTTTTTTTTTAATTAATAAGCAATAATATATACATAAATAAAAAGTATTGTACTATGGTCAAATTATGTTGTTATTCCATCGTAAGGCATATCAAAACCATATCAACATAAAATTAAATCCTTAAATCCCATCAAGTATATACCGCTTCAAAATCTAATAATTTGGAGCATGGAGCTTAATTTTTTCATCTCCACATTATTAATGATTAAGTAAACATACATAGCATCAATTCGATGCGATGCCCTTGACACCGTTTGGTTGTGGATGGAAATTTAATAAAGAATATAAACAAAAATTTCATTTTCACATCAGAATTTGAACTAGACTCTCCTAGACTTACTTTGAAATAAATTGTAATAGAATGAAGACTTTTGAAAGAAAATAAACAAAAATTAAAGAGGTGCGTAGCTTTAAATAAAACAAGTATCATTATTTTATTGCCCATGATATTATAAAGCATGTATCAAAAATGTAAATTAGAAATTGATTTTAATATTTATGAGATATCTTTGTTGAATTTACTACACAATAAAAAAACATTCAAACCAAAAAAAAAATGTAAAAACGTTTTACACATTGCAGCATTTATACGTTTTACGAAATTTGTACGTCCTGTTTTATAAAAGACAGGGATTTTTTAAAAAATACTTTTGTATCAAATAATGGCACAAAGAAATCACAAACAGAAAATTAAAATCAAATGACGAAATATATATGTATATATATATATATATATATATATATATATATATATATTTATATATATATAATATATATATATATATATATATATATATATATATATATATATATATATATATATATATATTATATATATATATATATATATATATATATATATATATATATATATATATATATATATTATATATATATATATATATATATATATATATATATATATATATATATATATATATATATATATATATATATATATATATATATATATATATATATATATATATATATATATATATATATATATAAATATATATATATATATAACAAAGTACAATAAATGTAAGTCTTTGAACCATGAATATTTCATTAATATGACATGCATTCACGAATCACTGCATAAATCACGACGTAGAAGCGGTATTATTACCATTGTCTGTTTCGAGCGTTTATTCCGTTCGTGTAGTTGCAACTATATTTTCTAAATTTGCGAACCCTGCATTGGCTGCATTTCTGTTATTATTTCATCATTGTTGGCACCAGTCAAAGTACATTAGCGGAGAATGCTGCAGATGGTACGATCTTACTTCCTTCCCGGGAAACTTACTTCAGACGTCCGCGTCGCGACGCTTATAATGAAAGAAAGTACATTATAAAAAGGAAAATTAGTTATTTTTATTAATGGCACACTGAATTCTTAGCACTTCACCTTAAATAATATTTTAATAATTTCCACTTGTTATTCCAGTTTAATATAATTGCTAACATTTTTATTTATTTACATATTTACATGGATTATAAAGTTTATTAAAGTGTATATATATGGAGGTAGTGAAAAAAAAAAGATGTTTCCTTACATAATTTTTCTTCTTCCTGGCTATATCCCAACTTATCATCTTTGTAAACTCCTGGGGTCAGCTCTCCTCGTCCTTCGGTTGTAGGTCTTTCTGTCAATGACAACGTCACCTAGGCCATAATTAGATAATTATATTGTATATTAGATTATTTGTATTATTTTGACATGAACATTGTATTATAATACTAATATTGTTTTGAAAGAATCGAAATATATTTTTTGATATTTTTATTTTTTTTGCTTTTATAAATATTGTAAATAAGTTAACAATTGTATTTTCAAGCATTTCTTGGTAAATAAACAATCTACATTACATTCATGGAAGGTTTCTGCTTACTTAGTAATATCTACCATAGAAGTCGTCATTAAATTTTCCTTAAAAAAATGTTTTTTAAATATCAATAAAATTTCTTAAATATGGGTGATATGATTGTAAATTGAGGATAGAATAGAATGTGAATATAAAACTGGATCTAAAGAAATTGCTTAAATTTACCTATGTGAGGTGTTAAACAAGCAGACTTATATGGTATATTTTCCCCACAATAAAGTTTTTTTTTTATCTTCACTAATGATTTGAATAGTTTTATTAATTGATTTCATTAGCTTTAATACTCGAGTAGAAAGTTAAAATTAATTTGGGTAAAAAAAGTTTTGAATCACTTGGCGGGTAAGAGACTGCTTTTTCAAAAATAAAAGTGTCAAAAAAAGAAAAACAGTTAATTAAAATTGATTTTATTTCAATAAATAACGAAATATGACCGTTTTGATTTTGACCAGATCTTGGAATAAAGTCCGGTCAAATACAAAAAAGAAAGGAGTTATCTAGCACACATTTCTTACACAATGTTTGTGAAGTAATAAAAATATTCACAATCTGTGAAACAGTAATCCAATAAAAAAAATGAAAATGTTTTGTGACAGTCGATGTTTAGTATTGTGTTTATTGCTGGTAACTTGAGCAGATGGCGCTGCCATTGCAGTAAAAACAAAGTTGTTTGACAGACACAATTTTATCTGCCCTCAGGAAAAACGTCTGTCAGGGTTGTTTTATCAAAGGTACTTACATTTATAAGTAAAAAATATACAATATATATTGATGACATCAAAATGTTTAAAAATAATAATTAAATTAATAATATACTTATTGAACCAAGAAGAAAAAACACAAAAAATATTTAAATTACAATAAATCATATTACGAGAAACATAAACAATAATTAATAAGTATGAGTCCCACTCGAAGCACAAGAGCTTTGTCTCTTTATTGGAGAGAACTGCGTCATCAATTTTAAGATTGAAAAAGTAGAAAATTAATCGAAATTATAAAAATAACTTCTGTAACCATATAAAATAAAAATAAAATATTTTTAAACAAAGTCATCAGCATTACATTTTTCACGTTTAAATGTTCACCAATAAATCATATCAAGGTCGAGTAAAGCATTAATATGAGACCGTAATTAAAAAAAATATATACATCGGAAATTAACTTTATTGCCATTAAATTTTGACCTAAGACCGCCCTAACTGTTTGCTGGCTGCAATATATCATGGGAATAATCTATTCTACGAGTTTGTATGGCTATTCGCAGAACACGTATGGGGTATTATCTATGGCTTAGACGTGATGGGACTTCTACATGACGAGGCATGGCTCCAAGGTGCCCATGTTTAATCGTTTGGCACCGCCAACTAATTGTTCGGATAAACGAGACAGGTGTGGGGTGATCTCTGGCGCTTAAAACAATGTTATATGAAATTAATTAGTTTGAATGGCAGAAAATCAGCAGATGTGATATTCTTTTATGGATTGTTTAACTCATACATTGATTCGCCGGAATTACTGGAACGTATAAGTTTTAGAGTTCCCGGTCAGACAACCAGGATAACTGACACCCTAGCGCTTCCCACGAGTAGAACAAACTCTAAACAAGGTTCCTAATTTTTCGTTTTTTAAAATTGGTCAACGATGAATATGGGAATTTTTATGTTCTACTCGACATTGTCAGCACTCCAATCACCTACAATGTTTATATCGTGGTGTATGTCAATTTTAACTTAATTTGTATAAGACTTGAGCTTTGATCTTTCCCTTTTCTCCTTTTTTCTTCCTCTAGCCCCTCTTCCAGATATTTACAATTAACGACATACATTTGTGTAATTTTGTAAATGGAATGTAACAATATCTTGTTTTTTTATTTCTTATTTTTGTATATGTATTTTTGTAACTGTTCTGTTAAATTTCCAAATAAATTAATCAAAACGTATTTTTTTTGGTTTTGATAAAGCACCCAAAATTGTGTGATACATCATAAAAATATTAATGTTTGCAATATTTTTGGTATTTTGTCCACAAATCTTAGTTATCTTTACATTTTTACATCTCAACAAAGATGAAAAAGAACATGAAAGTCTGGCTATTAACTGGACTTATGACCTGTTATAAGCTGGTTCACTGATCACATTACACAGTGTAACATTTACCATATTTTCATCTCACCAATAGATGTCTCTAGTGAAGTTCTAGTGATTCAAGAATAATGTTTCAAAATTGTTTTATATGTATAGAACCAAGAATTTGCGTAGTGTGTTTGTCAATAATAGGTAGGATTGGTGAATGCTACATGTGTGTAAAGTGATCACTTAAACCAGCCTATGACTGACGGCTCGTGCAACATTCACCATTCTACCCATGATTGACAAAAATATTGCTAAAATTTTTGGAACTTTTACAACACCATATATCAATACACATTTCTTTTAAAATTAATACACTTTAGATATTCTGTAATGAACAAAATAGGGAACATTCAGTGAATGAAGAATTAACTCAAGCCAACTAAAAATCAGACAATAGCCCTGAAATCCTATGACTTCTAACATCTTTCGTTTAAATTTTTAAATAAAATTTAAAACTGAAAACTGATAACTAAAGATGCTTCATGTCAGATGAGGCACCTACAATATTTATCTTAATATATCATCTACAATGTAGAACTTCAGTTCCAGATTTTTTTTAAATTGCAAAATATGGTAACACTAATCCGAACTGTTATTATTAGTTTGAAAAACATTATATTTTTTTCTTACACAAATTTTTGTTTTTTAAAAAGATTTTTCTCTTTCATTTTTTATATTGCTTTGTTTCACGTTCTAAAAATATAAAGGTAAAATATTTTAAGGTAAAAACTTCAACAAACAAAACAAAATTAGTTGAAGATACGAGTAAATCCATGACAGAAATTTTAAAAGGGTTTATATTCAATTTTTTTAAAAAAGAAAAACATATTTATTTAAGAGTATACGAGACAAAAAAGCGAAAAAACGAACAAAGGTTAAATAAATCACAGTTTTTTTTCTGGTTGTATAATACTTTCATAAAAATAATGGAAAATAAATCACTTTTTTTTCTTTTATCATTACCGATCTAGGCAGCGGCAGCGCGGTAGAACCAAAACTGTCAAGGCACTAAGATGAATTATAAGCTATGGAGTTTAAATTCATTGGATATGAATGGATACCAACTTTCATTCCTGAATACCCGTGTCGTGAAAGGTCACGCTACATCTTTCAGCATTGCTAATTTATGTTTTTCGTACCTAATATTTATTTTTCAGGAAACAAACTGGCTTTCCATGCTATAAATTGACAGCTTTAAACAGGAAAAAGGTTTAGTTTTCATAAATATAATTTTGATTTCAAAAAGTTTTTCTTTTAAATTCGATGAAATATTTTAATCCAAGGTGATTGTTTTTACAGGTATATAATATATGTTTTGCAAATCTTATCCACGTATGTAAGTATAATTGTTTTTTTTTTTAAACTTACCCACTGAAGGTGTTTTTTATAAATCGATAAATATTGTTGCTATATTATTCACCTGAAATCCTTCACTTAGGTCATCCGCACACTAAAAGGGAATATTCAACAAATTTATCCAAGAATCTGGAGAAATAGAATGATAAAAAATAACAAGTATTTTATACATAAGTAAATCACGATATGCCTTTAAAAATCCAAAAGGTTCAACGATCAAATAATTAATTTAATGAACATAACGAGTGAATACAACAAAACAAGGCTATACTTGAGTGAAATTTATAAATAGAGTTACGGAGTTAAATAAATAATATTTTAAATGAGTCACACCTCGTCGGTTGTTTGAAATATTGGTAGCATATATGTTTCATTATGCATTTTCATTGCATCATTAATATTTTAATTTTTATAAACACATTATATCCCTGTGTGTATTTGTGTAAAATATTATTTTATGTTCATTCCCATGGAATACCATGACTTTATCAACACTAATTACTTCAAAATGTGAAATGAAACAAATTACAACTTATTACGTTGTGTTAAGCTTAAAGCTCCGCGGAACGCAGGATTTGAAATAACATTGTAGGTATGACGTACTCGCTGCGGCTATTCATTTCTTAGGAATTTTTTCATGCCGGAATGCGTGACTCGGTTCTCAGAATATTTTATAAAGAATTTCTTGATTATTGTATAGTAAAATGAGTATAATTCCGCGGTTTGATATTTTTAGTGTTCATTGGCGCGTTTTACTCGAAGTAGATAATTAGCTTATTATGCAACATGTTGGCTTTGACGATAAAGTTACAGCCAATTCGCATGCCGTCGTTGAGTAAGTTAATACACAAACGCTCGCAAGAAGTTAAGCTCGCCAGTAAAGAACATGCAGATCGATTTTAGCCTCACAAAAAGTTGATTTATTAAAAGTACCCGCAAGTATGGAGGCTTCGCATGTTACGTCCAAATTTTACGATGCCTTTATATATGTAAAACTGGCGCATAAAATTTATTTTGAATTTGTAACGTACCTATTCAGATATTGGATATCATATTTCATTCCGTTTTTACCGTACCAGGAAAGGCCGTGTTCTGTATCGTATGTGTAACTTGTATTCAAATAAGCTCCGGTAGCTTTGTTCGCCGTCATTATAATGTGACTTGGGTTGTCAAAAGGCAAATTTGTTGGTTACATGATAACGTGACTGTTAATAAATTCGTGATTTTATTAGGTACGAACTTTTCTCTTCCCTTTTATACTCGAACACATCAAATTGTTTTCCAGGGAAAATATTGAAAAGCGATTAGTCTGGGTAAATTTCTAGACACAACGACATCAAAAATATTTGTTTTTATAAGAAACTTTAGCAAGAAATATATAAATATTCCTTTTTTCGGAATTTTGTTATTTTTCCCTTTTTCCTTAATTTTTTTCCAAGAAATAATATAAATTTCTACCTAAAATGAATGTTTTTCAAACAACATACTTTGTATTACACAAAAACGTATAAATAATATTTTTTTGTATTTATTGACGTTTAAATCTGTCTCCATAGCTGATTGTAATATGTTTAATAAATTATTTGTGCTTTCGAATTTCACAAGCTGTACCTGGCAAAATGTTTCTGTTAGTTAGTCTCATAAAAAAAATATATATAAGTCCTCTTAATCGTTTGATTTTACAATGCAAATTAAGCAATGAAAGTCTTGAAATGTCCGAAATAGCAATGCAATCGATGACATTGACAATTGTCAAGAAAAACGCTGCCCGTAATTTAGCCCGAATGTATTTAGTATTGCATGAGTTACTGTTTCGTTCAACAGATGGCGTTACTATTGTAGTAAACAATGTGTTATTAAAAAAGCTTGTATTTACTTTTAAGGTTTTATATAAAAACGCGCGTATTGGAATGCAAAGTTTTATCAGTCACTTTAAAACCATCGACGAATAAAGAGTCTCAACAAAGATTTTTAACGAAGAAATATTTTGTTTATAAAGTTCATCAGAACTATTTTTTTTCACTTCCTTATAGTGAGAAAAAAAATGTAGAAGAACGTAAAACTGTAGATCTCTTTAAGATGTGGTGTCAGAGATGAAATCAAAGAGTGCTATGAACGTACCAGTATCTAAAAACTACAACTTATATTCTAAATGGATTATCCGATACATCGACTACCTCGCAAATACACAAGAACTTTACTTGTAGAAGCTTGTTGTGGTTGCAACTGGGGGGAGGGAGATCTACCATGCACTCATCGTACTAGCTGAAATCTGTATCAGGTTCTTCACTCATGACGTCGCTTAGAGACAAGAGATGCCGAGATAAATAGAGGAATATTGTCTAGAGAATTCGTTTCAGTGGTCAAGATCCTTATCCTGGGAAAGAATTTATATCTTCAATCATTTGGAATCGTTTTCATTTAGTTATACGTATATTATTTTTGACATCTCATCAAAGATGAAGAAGAATATGGAAGTCTGGGCATTTACGGGGCTGACGACCGTCATAGGCTGGTTTAAGTGATCACTTTACACAGGTGTAACATTCACCAATTCTACCCATTATTGACAACCACACTACTCAAATTCTTGGAAGTTCTGTATCTATGAACCAATTTAGAAACCTTGTTCTTGAATCACTAGAACTTCACTAGAGACATCTATTGGTGAGATGTAAAGAAGCTTTTTACTAAGCAGAAACTCTTATATTAGTATGTGAGATCCGAATCCTGGATTATAATCACACATATATTCACACACACTTCCATATTCTTCTTCATCTTTGATGAGATGTCAAAAATAATATGAGAATAACTCCTGTAATTGGAGATAATCCAGATTTTGTGAACAATTATTTGGACACACTCAAAATGCTGTAGTTATACGTATAAATAAAACATATTAGTCGAATTAATACATGATTTTTTAAAAGGGTATAATATACAATTATCTATTATATTATTAAAAAAATATTTTACTTATTTTATAGAAACGTTTATAGAACCATAGGATCCAAAGTAAACACATAAAACATAATACAACAAATATCAATTTTGTTTTAAGAAACTTGTTATGAAAACTTATTAAAAAATTACTTTGCAATAAAGTTGAACAACGTACTTCTATTGTCAGTGAAATTATTAAATAATGAAACTCGGTATAAAAGAGCTTTTCATACAAAGATAATGAAAGTGAATAGATCTGAAATAGATTTCGCTATTCAGTCATGTTTTATTTGGATGGTTGTCAATTTTAAATTTTATTTTGTGAATTAAAACAAATTAATAAAATTAAAGGAATGCCAGGTATGCCAAATACTTGAAAGTGGTCAGGTTAGGAGTCGTAACAATCGGCGGGTATGTATGAGGAGATGCATGAACGTGGAAGAGGCGAAGAATGTTTGCAAGGACAGAGTGGTGTGGCGCTCTATTCTCTCTGCCTACCCTTGCGGGGAAGCGGCGTGATGGTTAGTTAGTTAGTTATTTTGTGAAAAAAAATTATAAAATGTGCCCCCGCCTTGGAAAAACTCAGTGAAGTAAATTATAATTTGTAATTATGTGATGATGGAAAAAAATGCAATCTGGAAGTTGAATAAAGCTCAAGTGGAACTAATTTAAAAACCTATGCCTTAGTTTATTTTTTTACTATCCTTGTCCAATAAAAAAGCTCCGAACTCCTGTTCATAACGTATAGTTTCAACTAAGGAAGTATATAAAACTGTAAAACTCTTACGTCACAGAATTCATTTCCACAATAACAGAGGAAGTAAAGTGGCTTTCCCGAGACATCCGCTGCAGTTCATGAGAACACCTTGGAAGCATTATTAAGTTTTATCGACCGATTTAGGGTAGTTTACACATGCATGAGCTTTTATAATGCTTTCAAAATACAATGGCGTAATAGTTACGTGGATAAGATACTCAAAAAAATATCTTGCGAAAACTGGAGTATAATATTTAAAAGTCCATCGAAATACGTGATATAATTAATTTAAGATATGTTTATAGATCTATGCGTTGTTGTCCCACAAAATGATGACAAATTTATGTAACGAAAATAAAAGGTACTATTTTCATAAATTGTATCTGAAGAAAAGGAAAGATTATGATTGATAGTCCTAGCTTTTCTGATTGCTTTATCTCTGTATTCAAAAATTTTAATTGATTTGTTTTTATCCGATTTATTTACACAATATTTTTTATTCAGAAAGACGTCAACTAATTTAACAAGTCAATTATATAAGGCACAATGACGTATTTCATTTCCATTATATTTTATATCCTATCTAGATAGATTGTGCGATCAAAAACCAAGATTTTATTAAAGTTAAATGATGATTAAATGTACCTACCCTCAACTGAGTGCAAGCAGTAAAATGAAGGAAGCACTAAAAAGATTGACAATATACTTAATTTAACTCTTAATTAATTTTCACTTAAATGCAAATGCTTGAGCAGCATTTTATGCAACACACTTTTTTTATTTCATTCTATTCAAATTAGTAAATACACATCTAGATATAGACTTTAAACAATAAACTTTTAGATCGTATTTCATCCAGACACAAACTAAATCATATTATATCCTAAAAGGGAGTTAGCATGAAAACCAAACTTTCTCTGAACATTGCGTTTAACCATACAAAATCTATATATGATAGAACTATCCATGTAGGAGCTTCCATGTAATTGTATGGGTATTACAATAGAAAATTGAATTTACATTAAGTTTTCTAATGAAATTTTTATTTTTAAAATTATATCATTATTTACTTTAAATTCACATATATAAAATAAGATTGTATGTTGGGTACATGATACAACATATCATTCCAAAATTAAACCTAAAATAAATCAAATAAAATTTAATTATTACAATATTTAATGAAATAAGGGACATAATAAAATACATAAAAATACTAATTAATACGCCTTTGAAATTTCAATAGATTTATTAAGGCTATTTAGGTTTTAGGAACATTTAATGAATATGTTATATAGGAAGGTTCTGAACAAAACTGCATCAATTATTGGAGTTATAAATAGTAATACAATTATCTTATACACAATGGTAAAAAAAAGATATTATCTTGTCCAGGGTAATATTATCTTTGAACATCAATACAAAAAAATATAAAAAGGTAACAATTTTGGATTATTATGTACGAAAGGTTTAAATAATAGTATGCTTGGTGTCTCTTAAATATTTTAACGGATAAATGGTATTATTAATTATTTTAAGCCCTTATTCGCACCCGATGGTGCATAGGGCACTGCATCATATAAACGCAGTGTCATCTTGATCTTTAACACATGAAAGAAAGGTGACCCCCACCGCCCTCCGCTTCAGGTACCAGTCCAGGGTAATATTGAATAAATATTTAATTGAAAAATCACTTACATTTATTTGACCCCCCCCCTGGGAATCAAACCCGAGACCTCCAGTACAGTAGCCCAGCGTGCTGACCATTATATTATCGAGGAGGATAAGAATTAGATTATATTATCTTATTAATTATAGTGATGACAATCATTTTTCATTGCAGGAAAAGTTGTGAGCAATACTCGTTTACTCATTCTCAGGAATTACCCAATTATTGAATATATTGCGATGAATCATTTTCCCCGAAAACCTATACGGTATGTGTTATAAATATATACGCTCTGATATAAGAATTACGCCCAATGCCTTAACGTGATGGCAGCCTGGCCCTATTCTGCCAGCCACTTCATCTTATACAGGGCCTATATGTGCCCTCGCACACGGCCGCTCATGTCATCTAAATAGGGCCTTAAAAGCTGTCCCACCGCATTCCCAGATCTGATACAGAAGCATCTAGGCTTCCTGACAGACCTTCTCTTGCAAATATATATGTTTAACTTTAAAGTTGCAAAAAAGTACGCCAATTTTACTGTGTGTATATATTTAAAAGCTTTCAATATCCCTGTCACTGCCAATCAAAATAAATGCAGGTTTCTAAATCCACCACAAAATTTTCTAAAATTACCCTGGTGTAGGCAGTGAAAGGGATTAGTATTTAGTTAGCTCAGTTGGTCAGCTAGATCTGATTCCGACCCGACGGTAGCCGGTACACACACGCCTCCACAGCCCCGACCAGGACAGCAGACAGACACCAAACAGTGCAAAAACAGTGCAAAAACAGTGCAGTGAAATATAAGGAAATATTGCCAATAATTTATCAGCCTATTCAGGCGAAGATTTATCTGAGTTAGGCAGTGTTTTAAAAATATTCACACACAAGAGTAGCGTCCCAATGATACCGTCACACATCACTTATTCTGAAGACAATGAAGTGGATAATGAACATAAAAAACTAAGGTGCTTTTACTGGGCCATATTTTTATTCTTTGGTGAGTCATGACCTGGCTTAACACCTCTTTAAAGGATTATTGGACACCCTGCAGATATAAAGATAAATTCTCACTAGTGATATTCAACGTCGGGGGGACTAGACATGTCACGTAAGAGAGGTTGTCAATCATGGGAAGAACGGTGAATATCATACGTTTATAAAGTGATCACTTAAATAAGCTTAAGACAGGTCGTTAGCCCTGTAAATACCCAGTTTGAAATATTTTTCTAATATTGAGAATAAGAAGAATATATAAGATAAAGACCTATCTTGGATGGCTTAAGTGATCACATAACCTTTACCTCTGCCCTTTGTTAAAAATTTATATTGCGTTTATTTTACATAAACTTAAGTTAAGATTTATACATAAAGTGTAGTTTATTTTCTTACGTAAGTACCTAGTAATTTCGGATAACGGTGGTGTTCAATCAGTTGAAAATTCGGGAAAAATAAAGCTTCCTCCGATGGGACATAGGTGAGGACATTTATTTTAAGGAGAAACAGTTTAAATAACATTTCGTTATTTCATTCGTGAAAATTACACACGTGTATAAAGTAATCACTTAAGCCAGTCAAAGTCCTGGGATTTTCACTATCTTTCATATAAATACATGCATTGTATCAGTAACATTGTTTAACTTTTTTTGTTACATTGATCCCGGACCTAATTATAATATAAATACAATCAACAATAGATAATAGAAAATAAATTTATAATTAAAAAAAGATATCTTTGTTTAATAAAAATCAATAAAAATTCAAATGTTGTTAAATAACAAAACAACATTTTGAGTGAGACTAAATACTTGTTCAGGAGTAATTTGACATTTTTTACATGACAAATCGTGTTGTGTATGTATGTGTATATTTATATATATATATATATATATATATATATATATATATATATATTTATATATATATATATATATATACATATATATATATATATATATATATATATATATATGTATATATATATATATATATATATATATATATATATATATATATATATATATATATATATATATATATATATATATATATATATATATATATATATATATATATATATATATATATATATATTTGTATATATATATATATATATATAAATATATATATATGTGTATATATATGTATATATATTTATATATATATATATATATATATATATATATATATATATATATATATATATATATATATATATATATATATATATATATATATATATATATACATACATATATATTATATAAGAGCCCAGAGCAGCCATGTACTAAGCTTTGAGAATAGGTGTCTGCAGAGAATTTAAGACGTGCGGTGGTTTGACTTTATGAGGAATGAAAGATAAGGCGTAGGACGCAGTAAATCTTGGTCACAACTGTCGTCAAGAAAGGGCGATTCAAAGGCTTGGCCATGTACTCCGCATACCTCCTGAGAGCCTTAATCAAGCTTGCCTCTTTTAAAAGGCATCAGGTTCGCGCCGCCCAGGACGACAACTGCTGACAATTCGTCGGCAGTTCTCGTCAGATCTTCGGTACGCGGATCTGACTTGGAAGGATGCAAAGGAGCTGGCACACACATGAGTGTGTGTGTGTGTGTAAAAATTTAACTTTATTTCATAAATTGAAAAAATAATAACAAAATAAAATATATCTAGAACAGAATTTTCATTAAGTGTTAAGTTTTCAAATCCACGCAGACAACTAAACTTAATAAAGGTATTACTCATAAACTCCCGAAAACACAAATCCTCGAGGATTTCCCAAATCTGTACCGCCGGTTTTTCATTCACTGATAACTCAGTATACTTTATCCCGATGTAACTTGCGGAGCTATAAAATATATCTAGCTATAAAATATATTCCGATCGTTTGCCATTATTTGCAATTTACGGACTGAATGCGTGTAACCGCCGCTAAATGCGTGTGTTTATCGTGAAGTTACACGGCAGTAACAATACATACAAAAGGATGAGTATTTAAGTATTGTATTTTTAGTATATCTTAATTCATTTATTCACGATTTTTTCTCGAAGAGACGATGAATTCACATGGGCTTTTATTGAAAAAGAGCAAAAATTTTTAACCATTATAGGGTGATCAGGATTCTTAAGAGATTAATACAATTTATGGAATCATTTCTTTTTTGATTGCGTATAAAAGCTATTTGAATTTTTTTTCATACCGTTGCATAAGCCGTATTATGAAAATTAATCAATAAAATATTAAAAAGTATATATGATATCGTCTGCCTCCGTAGTGTTATGGTCAGCACGCTCGGCTACCGTTTTGGAGGTCCTGGATTCGATTCCCAGGGGGGGTAAAATAATAAGTGATTTTTTCACTGTAATATTTATTTAATATAACCCTGGACTGGTACCTGAAGCGGAGGGCTGATCACCTTTCCTTCATGTGTAAACGATCAAGATAACACTGCGTTTATATGAAGCAGTGCCCTATGCACCATTTGGTGCAAATAAGGGTTTTTATTATTTTTATTTATTATATATGATATCTCTTAATTCCAGTAAAATGAAACATAAAACATGTTTTTCTAAAGTTTTTCATAAAACTTTTTTTCATAAAAATTTTATATAAATCATAACATAGCATATTGATACTTTTTTCACACTGTCAGGAGTAATAAAAAACTTTGTAAAAACTTTTTTAAAAATAAAAAGCTGGGATACTTTAAACAAATACATCGAAACATACACTACATCAATTCTCAAAACATCACATCAGTGTTATGTTCTTACCAACGACAACAAATACCACATCATTTCTTCATTTTTAATACATATAGTATGCTTACATACATATTGAACGTGAAGAATGAATGAATATATCGCTCACTCCTTTCAAGAACGTCATAAATCAAAAAACTTGATTTTTCAGGAGAACGTTTTTTAAGTTTAAAAATATAACACAATGTTTTTAAAATAAATATCAAGCCACTTATTAAGCTTTTAACTGTGCAACAGATCTTTTTAGGTAAAACCTGAAGGTTTTTTCTTCATTTGAAAAATATTTGATTTATTAAAAAAAAAATTAAACGATACTTTTTCTCCGAAATGCAAAAACAACATTTTTTGCCATGTAGCGGGTAAATATTAAATTAAAAATATGGCTCTTTTGGTGAGATATAGTACATTTTCTAGGCATTCCGAAAATATGCACAACTGAAAATTGACGATTTTTTATTTATGACGTTTTTGAAAGGAGTGAGCGATATTCGTATTTATAGGCGCAAATATCATTTTTGGTTTGAATACATTCGATTCAATGACAAGTTTTTTTTTCAATTTAGGCACTGTCATTAAAATAACACTGGATAAAACTAAGATCAGTTTTAAAATAGAATTAAAGTTATAACAGGGTGGAATCAAACATAGAAACTCAGACTCTACAACACTAACCAAGTAACTAACTTTTTTTACAACATTTTTAGTGTGTCCAAATAGTTATTAACAAATCTGAATGATCTCCAATTATAGGAGTTATTTTTCATATTATTTTTTGACATCTCATCAATGATGTAGGAGAATATGTGAGTCTGGGCATTTACGGGGCTGTCAACCGTCATAAGCTAGTTTAAGTGATCACTTTATACACGTGTAAAGTGACTCTTTTTTTTAAATTAATGTTTTACTTAGTAAATACCACTATATCTTAAAATCTACTGTGACACGTGTTTCGATGCATTCCACATCATTTTCAAACACCTTACTTGAAAACTCTTATTTTTTTTTTCTAAATCGATCACCTGGTTCTTTTTATATTTTTTATTAAATAAAAATATTCTAACTATTATTTGCAAAGCATAAAATATCATAATGTCTATGTACGGAAAGTATTTTAATAAAAGTTACAACAAATTACATTAACAGATATATTAATTCCTTTCCAATCCCATTAAAATTATCCTCTATTTTGTAGGATTGGAAAGGAATTAATGCAATTCAAAAAATCCTCTGCGTACCTCTAGGGGGAAACGGCGTGATGGTATTAGTTGAAGTAGTAAAAATATAAATTAACGCTAATTTAGTTAACAACATTTTGAGTGTATCCAAATACTTAGTTTATTATTAGATTAAAACCAATATTTTTAGCTTTTCAGCAGTTGTCAGCCCCGTAAATGCCCAGACTTCCAAATTCTCTTTCGTCTTTGACGAGATGTCAAAAAATAATATGAAAAATAACTCCTATAATGGAGAAAATTAA